>NC_057799.1:545901387-546201387 GCF_018294505.1 Triticum aestivum | reverse complement strand
AGCAAGAAGATAAATTGTGTGCAAGATCGACGATATATTCTCAGTCAAAGAGAGGAGGATAGTCCAGCAAAAACCCCGTTTCGTACAAGTAATCAACAGCAGAAATATTAAGACGGTATATATATGTGGCATGCAGTCCGACTATCACAAGGAGAAGCTTCTGGTGTAAGCAACCCAGTCTTTCCTCGCAAGCTACCAGAGAAGCTTCCAATGCAAGATAGTACATTGTAAATTGACAGCATATGGCAGTGAATCCCAAGAACCAGATCCGCAACAGTTTGGTTAGAAGCAAGAATCAGTCAGACCACCAGTCTGCCTTAGGAATCAGATTCTCAAATATATGCGAAGGAAGCCATATATACACCTCAGTGTGACAAATGACTATGAAGATTGACGACAACAGTGAGCCCTGTACAAGTACCTGTGAACCTGGAATATGATCCTGATGAGCCCTTGTCTACTTTTATCTGGTGACGGCACCACGCCTATGTTCTGAGCTGTTTTTGGCCGACCAAGGTGGATGCCGACTTTATTTTTTTTCTCTATTCAACAACTGTCATGAGTTCTGGGATGCTTTCCGACCATCTCGTACAGCTGTTGAGTTTCTTTTTGTGACAGTGGCCCTTTGCTCTGAGCTATTTTTCAGCCATCTTAGGGAACTGCCACTTTCTTCTTATCAACCCGGTCTCATGCTCTGGGCTGATTTTCGGCCGTCTTGAGCCGTGGTTTAGCTATTTCAGTGATGTCCCAGATCTGAGTTGTAAAGACCGTTCTGGTGGCTACTGATTTATTTGCCGATTTCTTGCAATGGTTCGGATGATCATTTCCCTACGGTTAAGACTTGAGAGACGATGAACTAGCCATTTAAATGATGTTACCATATCAGGAAATGAGGATAAAAGTACGCCTGCCGGAATATTGCACCCGACAGTATCTATGGTCACACGAAGAAGCAATTTGACCAAGCTCTTTCAGCTAAGGATCCAGACAAAGAAAACAGTAATGAAGGAGCAAGACTGATAATTGTTGCATGACCCACGTGGCACAGATACCCTGGATAGTCTGAGTCAGTATTGATCACCATGAATATTCATCAAAGGGGTCTACTCAATTTTGGTAAAGACCCCATATCAAGGAAAGACCCGCTCAGTTAATAGTATGTGCTCAGATTTGTCAGTATCAAATATCCGAGTCTGTCACGACAGACCAAGAGGTCATTCAACAGTTTGACCCTGTCAACCATGGTAAAGCATCACGCCACCTACTACCCCCATGGATATGCCGACAGAATGACAAATCAGGATGGTGAATAACAACCTTGAAGTATGTGCCCTCACTTATGTGAATCATCAAAAGATAGCCTGTCGTGAACTAAATTCTTCTGCCAGAACCACCGTCAGTCAGGACTGTAGATACTATCATATAAGGTCATACCCCTTTTATGATGGCCACGACAGGTGTCATCCAACTATTTGGTACAAATCCGATACTCAAGACAATAGAGCCAGTTAAGATGATTCAGAAACTCCGCGAGACATCAGTATCAGTCAGATGAACAGTTATGATCCACATCACTGTTTTGAGCCCGGAGGAAATGCATCTATTTGAGCAACCCAATGCAAGGAGTCAGAGCTTGGGTGTTCATCAGGAAAATCTGATCATCATTTCATAGAAGTTTGTCAGTACCGCCACAACAATCGGAAACCACTCTCGGATTTGTGAGACGGGCATATATATTTCAGTCATGATAACAAATCAGACTCAACTAAATCAGCAGATCTGAAAAGAATTGGAGTAAGTATAAGCATGGAAATGTGAGGTAAGATCTGTCAGGATATGGATACAGTGAAGCAAAACCCCCAGAGCCAGCCAGGTAAGTTAGATGAAGAATTTAATGGGAACAATCAATAAAGGAAAAAAAGGATACCCGAGTTGGAAACGGTCTCTTTAAGTCAGCATATGCATACTTGTTCCCTGGGCAACCAAATCTCGAGGACGAGATTTCTTTAAGGGGGGGAGAGTTTTCACAGCCTGATTTTTGGCCCTTTCTTTTTCTTTTGATTTTCTAAGAGTTTTGCTTGAGATTTCTTTTTCCGTGGCTAGGTGGTCTGGAAACCGAAGAAGATGACATCTTCTTTCTTTCCAGAGTGGCTTGTAATCCTCAAACCCTCCCCAAGACCTTGCCATTTTCATCCTAGCCCAACCCCAATATTCTTTACCTTGGGAATATTCCTTTTGTATTAAAGGAATAACCCAATTTGCCCTAGGTTGTGAACAACCTATATTTCTATCACTCCCAAAATTCCCAAATAATTCTCATAAATTTTTTGGGTCATATCTTCCTCAAATATGGCAAAATATTTCATTTGCCATGTTCCTCATCATGCTAAATTAATTATTTTCCTATTCTGTCCTGAATGGCAGATTGTGAAGCAACTATCATTTATCTTTGCCCAATTAACCCCAAACTTCTTGGACACCTTTTCATAAACAAATAGTTGCCTCATGCCAAAATTCAACTTAATTTGCCTAGCCAATCTTCCTCAGCAATTTTTCAAACTTTTTGTGAGACAGAAGGCATTGTGAGGGAAATACTAGCTAGGTTTATCCAAATGAGTTGAAATTTTTGACACTCCTTCATGTGCTCATATTAACCCCCTCCTACAAATTTCAGCCCCAACCAATCATCTATGTAAGCACAGCACCAAATCTTTGATTCTGGCAATATTTTCAGGTTGTGAAGCAAGTGCATTTTATATTGCTTCAAAAATCCGGATAAATTACCAGATCATGCTCCTACCTATATAACATCTCTCCAACCAATTTGGGAGCACATTGAGCCATTTGATCACCAAAATTATTCCAAGTTTCTGGTCAGTGAGAATGCTTGTGAAGCAAGTACCATTTTGGCTTGTCCAATTGGTATTAAATTTATACAACATCTTTATATGATCAAATCATCAAGCCTTGCCAAATTTCAGCTCAAGTAGCCTCACCATGTGAGTGCTTCTTCCTGTTTTTGCTTCTGGACCAGATTATGTGGTTGTTAAGCAACTATATTAAATACTGGTCCAAATCATCTAGAACTTACCAGGACTATAGTCCTTCCTAACCTAAAAACCCCTGACAACTCATTGGCCTCTAATCTCACCTCAGCTGATCACTGTTTCACGGCCAAGTTTACTGCAGTAAACTTCAGACGATGATTACCATTTAACCACAGAGTCTTTAGCCGAGCTACCACCGCAGTTGAAACCACCCCGAGAAGCACTTACCCCTAGACAACAATTGCCAGCCATTTTGGCTCTTCTTGGTGCTCTTCAGCGAGCACGGGCCTGTCCAGCGTGTTCCCCACGTCATCGCCGTCCTCCTGGACCCATCTACCCCTCCGTCCGCTTCTCTGTCGGTGCTCGTCGCCCCGCGCCCACGAGCGAGCTGTAGCCGACAAGGCATTAATGGTGTTCGGATCCTTCTCCCTACGCCCCTCGGCCCCTCTTGCCCTGTACACCTCTGTAGCTCATCCGCACCCCCCCCCTCGTCGTGTTCCCGCGCCACCCCGTGCTCGCTGCCCGTCGTCAGAGCCTTGCCTGGACCTCCGCGGTGACACCCAAGCCACGGCCACGCGTCTGCGGCCTCCCCTCCTCGGCCACGCCTATATAAAGGCCACCACGAGCCACTCCGAGCACACCATCTCCTCCACCGCACTCCACTAGGCCCTCCCCACCTCTAGCCCGAGCTCCGGACTCCCTCTCTGCCCTCCATACCCGCCGTGCCCATCGTCGGCCTGGGCCTAAATTAGCTCGAGCCGAAGCTCCTCTCCCCCTCCCACCACCACCAATGGCTTCCCCACTTGCCCGTGATCCTCCCCAGCCCCTCATCTCGTCGCCGGAGTGCCTGAAGCCACCGCCCCTAGTCTGACCGCCGCCCCCTGCTTCTTTGTTGCCACGAGTCGTCGTCGCCCTCGACCCTTCCCCGGTGATACTGCGGTGCTGGATGGGTGCGGTGCTCCGCGAGGAGGCCGCCGGTGCCAGTGCCTCGGCCCGAGGTGGCCGGAGTCGGCCGGGCCCTCGTCGGCAGCGCTCTGCTGCGCCTCGCCTCTGTTCCCGATCGGGAGGATGAAGAAGAGTTGAGGAGGAGAGAGAGAAGTCGTGCGGGACCCACCTATAAGCGACCCAGGAGCCGACCCCGCCGCTGCATGCGTTGACCCGGTCGGCCGATGTGGATAAGTGACGGGCCCCACCCCGCGGGACCCACACGTCAGCGACCCCAAGCCCCGGCCCCACCTCTGATGACGTGGATAAGTGGAAGCGTCAACCCGTAGAGTACGTGTTCGCTTTCAGAAAGCGTATTCAATTTTCACTTCGGCCCGTAATACGTTTTCTCTGATCTGAAGGCGTATTCCTCTAAATACGCTTTCTGTTTTTCAGCCCAGGGGCCTATTTGTAGAGTTATTTTTATAGACTGGTCCCTGAACTTCGTCGGGCTATAACTTTTTGCTGGCAACTCCGTTTGGGGTGAATCCAAAGCCCACACTTTCGTTTCGTCGAGCCCGTTCTGTTGGTATCATTTTCACTATGGTTTGAGACTGTGAAAATGACCTTTTTCCCTTGCTCGTAAACAGCCCCTCCGAGAGAGAACTGTTTCCGGCGAATCTTTCCGCGATCGTTCCGCACTTCTTCCCGGAGCTTTCTTCATCCGTAGGCAAGCCACAACCACCATTTGCATGATAGTTATGCAGTAGCATTGGTTTTCAACTTGAATCTTTAATAACTTGTATGTTTGTTTTGCTACTGCTGTCGTTATCTCGGTTATGTTTATGGATCGGTGATTACCGTCATGCTATGTTTTATTGCACTTTGTTATCATGAACTACTTGCTAGTATTACTATCATATTATCATGCTGGGTAGTAGTACATGTTGGATTGGTTATGTTCTTCGGTGCATGACTGTCGTCGGTTATCGAGTACTGTTAATATGCAATGTTCCTTCGCTGTTAGTTGGTTGAGTGTTTACTCGATAATGTTATTTATGTGTTCCTGCATGTTACTTATTGTTGATGCTAATGGTCACGTTATGTTAGAGTAATGTTGTACTTGTGATATTCATGCTCGTCATTATGCCATGCTTAGTTGGATATGATTCATTGTTGATATGGTGGATAGTTATGTTGTACCCTCTTTCTCATGTTGATATCATGCTCATGCATTGTAATTGCATCATGTTATTTTATCATGGCTCAGCATATTGCATTCAAGTTTAACTGGATTAAATTGAACTTGAACAACTGTTGGCTGAGTCATGGTGCCACCATATCAAGCTGACCAGTGCAACCACATTTACCTTTTATGGGAAGGTCCTAACTGGGTCTATTGTCGTGCCTCTCGCCAGTGCCTCCAACGAGGGAAGGTTATGGGCGTGCGGTACCCTGGCCCGGTAAGCAGACATAACTTTGTGTGCCCGTTGTTGTTATAACCGGTTTGTCCCCGCTGGGGACCTTTTTGCCATCACGGTGGCCATTGGTGTCTTTGGTAGACACGGGGCCACCCAGGACTAACCCAGTGGGGAGTGAGTCGGAGTGGCCGGGAGAGTGTCATGGCAGTAGGACGGTTTTGTCGGAACGACGTTCGTCCACCCGAATGGGAGTGCGAGGCCATGGGTTCCGTGGTGTGGGTACAGTGTACTAACCTCTGCAGAGTGTATATTAAATCTATCGATAGCCGCGCCCGCGGATAAGGGCCCAGTTCGTAGTTGTTCACACTATGGGTCAACAGTATTAATAATAACTTGATTAATAACTGAAGGAAATATGCCCTAGAGGCAATAATAAAGTATTATATATTTCCTTATATCATGATAAATGTTTATTATTCATGCTAGAATTGTATTAACCGGAAACATAATACATGTGTGAATACATAGACAAACAGAGTGTCACTAGTATGCCTCTACTTGACTAGCTCGTTAATCAAAGATGGTTATGTTTCCTAGCCATAGACATGAGTTGTTATTTGATTAACGGGATCGCCTCATTAGGAGAATGACGTGATTGACATGACCCATTACGTTAGCTTAGCACCCGATCGTTTAGTATGTTGCTATTGCTTTCTTCATGACTTATACATGTTCCCATGACTATGAGATTATGCAACTCCCGTTTACCGGAGGAACACTTTGTGTGCTACCAAACGTCACAACGTAACTGGGTGATTATAAAGGTGCTCTACAGGTGTCTCCAAAGGTACTTGTTGGGTTGGCGTATTTCGAGAATAGGATTTGTCACTCCGATTGTCGGAGAGGTATCTCAGGGCCCACTCGGTAATGCACATCACTATAAGCCTTGCAAGCATTGTGACTAATGAGTTAGTTGCGGGATGATGTATTACGGAACGAGTAAAGAGACTTGCCGGTAACGAGATTGAACTAGGTATCGAGATACCGACGATCGAATCTCGGGCAAGTAACATACCGATGACAAAGGGAACAACGTATGTTGTTATGCGGTCTGACCGATAAAGATCTTCGTAGAATATGTGGGAGCCAATATGGGCATCCAGGTCCCGCTATTGGTTATTGACCGGAGAGGTGTCTCGGTCATGTCTACATAGTTCTCGAACCCAAAGGGTCCGCACGCTTAAAGTTACGATGACAGTTATATTATGAGTTTATGTGATTTGATGTACTAAAGGTTGTTCGGAGTCCCGGATGTGATCACGGACATGACGAGGAGTCTCGAAATGGTCGAGACGTAAAGATTGATATATTGGACGACTATATTCGGACACCGGAAGTGTTCCGGAGAAGTTTCGGATTAAACCGGAGTGCCGGAGGGTTACCGGAACCCCCCGGGGAAGTATTGGGCCTTAGTGGGCCTTGAGGGGAGAGAGAGGGCAGCAGCCAGGAGGTGGTGCGCCCCCTCCCAGAGGAGTCCTAGTTGGACTAGGAGAGGGGGGCGCAGCCCCCTTTCCCTCTCCCTCTCCCTCTCTTTCCTTCCCCCCTTCTTTTCCTAGTAGGACTAGGAAAGGGGAGTCCTACTCCTACTAGGAGGAGGACTCCCCCCCCTCTCCTTGGCGCGCCAAAGGGCAGCCGGCCTCCCCCTTGCTCCTTTATATACGGGGGCAGGGGGGCACCTAAGAACACACTTGATATACGATATTTTAGCCGTGTGCGGTGCCCCCCTCCACCAGATTACACCTTAATAATACCGTCGCGAAGCTTAGGCGAAGCCCTGCGTCGGTGGAACATCATCATCGTCACCACGCTGTCGTGCTGACGAAACTCTCCCTCAACACTCGGCTGGATCGGAGTTCGAGGGACGTCATCGAGCTGAACGTGTGTAGAACTTCGGAGGTGCCGTGCGTTCGGTACTTGATCGGTCGGATCGTGAAGACGTTCGACTACATCAACCGCGTTGTGATAACGCTTCCGCTGTCGGTCTACGAGGGTACGTGGACAACACTCTCCCCTCTCGTTGCTATGCATCACCATGATCTTGCGTATGCGTAGGAAAAATTTTGAAATTACTACGTTCCCCAACAGTGGCATCCGAGCCTGGTTTTATGCGTTGATGCTATGCACGAGTAGGACACAAGTGAGTTGTGGGCGGTATAAGTCATACTGCTTACCAGCATGTCATACTTTGGTTCAGCGGTATTGTGAGATGAAGCGGCCCGGACCGACATTACGCGTACGCTTACGCGAGACTGGTTTCACCGTTCGGAGCACTCGTTGCTTAAAGGTGACTGGCGGGTGTCTGTCTCTCTCACTTTAGTTGAACCGAGTGTGGCTACGCCCGGTCCTTGCGAAGGTTAAAACAGCACCAACTTGACAAACTATCGTTGTGGTTTTGATGCGTAGGTAAGAACGGTTCTTGCTAAGCCCGTAGCAGCCACGTAAAACTTGCAACAACAAAGTAGAGCACGTCTAACTTGTTTTTGCAGGGCATGTTGTGATGTGATATGGTCAAGACATGATGTGATATAATGTGTTGTATGAGATGATCATGTTTTGTAACCGAGTTATCGGCAACTGGCAGGAGCCATATGGTTGTCGCTTTATTGTATGAGATGCAATCGCCATGTAATAGTTTTACTTTATCACTAAGCGGTAGCGATAGTCGTAAAAACAATAAGTTGGCGAGACGACAACGATGCTACGATGGAGATCAAGGTGTCGCGCTGGTGACGATGGTGATCATGACGGTGCTTCGAAGATGGAGATCACAAGCACGGTGCTTCGGACATGGAGATCACAAGCACAAGATGATGATGGCCATATCATATCACTTATATTGATTGCATGTGATGTTAATCCTTTATGCATCTTATCTTGCTTTGATTGACGGTAGCATTATAAGATGATCTCTCACTAAAATTTCAAGACAAAAGTGTTCTCCCTGAGTATGCACCGTTGCGAAAGTTCTTCGTGCTGAGACACCACGTGTTAATCGGGTGTGATAGGCTCTACGTTCAAATACAACGGGTGCAAAACAGTTGCACACGCGGAATACTCAGGTTAAACTTGACGAGCCTAGCATATGTACAGATATGGCCTCGGAACACAGAGACCGAAAGGTCGAGCGTGAATCATATAGTAGATATGATCAACATAGCGATGTTCACCATTGAAACTACTCCATCTCACGTGTTAATCGGACATGGTTTAGTTGCTTTGGATCACGTAATCACTTAGATGATTAGAGAGATGTCTATCTAAGTGGGAGTTCTTAAGTAATATGATTAATTGAACTTAAATTTATCATGAACTTAGTCCTGATAGTATTTTGCAAATTATGTTGTAGATCAATAGCTCGCGTTGTTGCTTCCCTGTTTATTTCTGATATGTTCCTAGAGAAAAATTATGTTGAAAGATGTTAGTAGCAAAGATGCGGATTGGATCCGTGATCTGAGGATTATCCGCATTGCTGCACAGAAAAAATTATGTCCTTGATGCACCGCTAGGTAACAGACCTATTGCAGGAGCAGATGCAGACGTTATGAACGTCTGGCTAGCTCAATATGATGACTACTTGATAGTTTAGTGCACCATGCTTAACGGCTTAGAATCGGGATTTCAAAGACGTTTTGAACGTCATGGACCATATGAGATGTTCCAGGAGTTGAAGTTAATATTTCAAGCAAATACCCGAGTTGAGAGATATGAAGTCTCCAACAAGTTCTATAGCTAAAAGATGGAGGAGAATCGCTCAACTAGTGAGCATGTGCTCAGATTGTCTGGGTACTACAATCGCTTGAATCAAGTGGGAGTTAATCTTCCAGATAAAATAGTGATTGACAGAATTCTCTAGTCACCATCATCAAGTTGGTAGAACTTCGTGATGAACTATAGTATGCAAGGGATGACGAAAGTAATTCCCAAGCTCTTCGTGATGCTGAAATCGACGAAGGTAGAAATCAAGAAAAACATCAAGTGTTGATGGTTAACAAGACCACTAGTTTCAAGAAAAGGGCAAAGGGATAGAAGGGGAACTTCAAGTAGAACGGCAAGCAAGTTGCTGCTCAAGTGAAGAAGCCTAAGTCTGGTCCTAAGCCTGAGACTAAGTGCTTCTACTGCAAAGGAACTGGTCACTGGAGGCGGAACTGCCCCAAGTATTTGGTGGATAAGAAGGATGGCAAAGTGAACAAAGGTATATTGGATATACATGTTATTGATGTGTACTTACTAGTGTTTATAGCAACCCCTCAGTATTTGATACTGGTTCAGTTGCTAAAGAGTAGTAACTCGAAAACAGAGTTGCAGAATAAACAGAGACTAGTAAAAGGCGAGGTGACGATGTGTGTTGGAAGTAGTTCCAAGATTGATATGATCATCATCGCACACTCCCTATACTTTCGGGATTAGTGTTGAAACTAAATAAGTGTTATTTGGTGTTTGCGTTGAGCATGAATATGATTTGATCATATTTATTGCAATACGGTTATTCATTTAAGTTAGAGAACAATTGTTGTTCTGTTTACATGAATAAAAACCTTTTATGGTCATACACACCAACGAAAATGGTTTGTTGGATCTCAGTGATACACATATTCATAATATTGAAGCCAAAAGATGCAAAGTTAATAATGATAGTGCAACTTATTTGTGGCACTGCCGTTTAGGTCATATTGGTGTAAAGCGCATGAAGAAACTCCATACTGATGGGATTTTGGAATCACTTGATTATGAATCACTTGATGCTTGCGAACCGTGCCTCATGGGCAAGATGACTAAAACGCCGTTCTCCGGAACTATGGAGAGAGCAACAGATTTGTTGGAAATCATACATACAGATGTATGTGGTCCGATGAATATTGAGGCTCGCAGCAGGTATCATTATTTTCTGATCTTCACAGATGATTTGAGCAGATATAGGTATATCTGCTTGATGAAACACAAGTCTGAAACATTTGAAAAGTTCAAAGAATTTCAGAGTGAAGTGGAGAATCATCGTAACAAGAAAATAAAAGTTTCTACGATATGATCGCAGAGGTAAAATATTGGAGTTACGAGTTTGGCCTTCAGTCAAAACAAAGTGAAATAGTTTCACTACTCACGCCACCTGGAACACCACAGCATAATGGTGTGTCCGAACGTCATAACCGTACTTTATTGGATATAGTGCAATCTATGATGTCTCTTACCAATTTACCACTACCGTTTTGGGGTTATGCATTAGAGACAGCTACATTCACGTTAAATAGGGCACCATCAAAATCCGTTGAGACGACGCCTTATGAACTGTGGTTTGGCAAGAAACCAAAGTTGTCTTTTCTTAAAGTTTGGGGTTGTGATGCTTATGTAAAAAAGTTTCATCCTGATAAGCTCAAACCCAAATCGGAGAAATGTATCTTCATAGGATACCCAAAGGAGACAGTTGGGTACACCTTCTATCATAGATCCGAAGGCAAGACATTCGTTGCTTAGTATGGATCCTTTCTAGAGAAGGAGTTTCTCTCGAAAGATGTGAGTGGGAGGAAAGTAGAACTTGATGAGGTAACTGTACCTGCTCCCTTATTGGAAAGTAGTTCATCACAGAAAATCTGTTCCTGTGACTCCTACACCAATTAGTGAGGAAGTTAATGATGATGATCATGTAACTTCAGATCAAGTTACTACCAAACCTCGTAGGTAAAGCAGAGTAAGATCCGCACCAGAGTGGTACAGTAATCCTCTTCTGGAGGTCATGTTACTAGACCATGGCGAACCTACGAACTATGAAGAAGCAATGGTGAGCCCAGATTCCGCAAAATGGCTTGAAGCCATGAAATTCGAGATAGGATCCATGTATGAGAACAAAGTATGGACTTTGGTTGACTTGCCCGATGGTCGGCAAGCCATTGAAAATAAATGGATCTTCAAGAAGAAGACAGACGCTGATGGTAATGTTACTATCTATAAAGCTCGACTTGTTGTGAAAGGTTTTCGACAAGTTCAAGGGATTGACTACGATGAGACCTTCTCACCCGTAGCGATGCTTAAGTCTGTCCAAATCATGTTAGCAATTGCCGCATTTTATGATTATGAAATTTGGCAAATGGATGTCAAAACTGCGTTCCTGAATGGATTTCTGGAAGAAGAGTTGTATATGATGCAACCGGAAGGTTTTGTCAATCCAAAGGGAGCTAACAAAGTGTGCAAGCTCCAGTGATCCATTTATGGACTGGTGCAAGCCTCTCGGAGTTGGAATATACACTTTGATAAGTTGATCAAAGGATATAGTGTTATACAGACTTGCGGTGAAGCCTGTATTTACAAGAAAGTGAGTGGGAGCACTACAGCATTTCTGATAAGTATATATTGTTGATCGGAAATAAAGTAGAATTATTCTGCAAAGCATAAAGGAGTGTTTGAAAGGAGTTTTTCAAAAGAAAGACCTCGGTGAAGCTGCTTACATATTGAGCATCAAGATCTATAGAGATAGATCAAAATGCTTGATAAGTTTTTTCAATGAGTACATACCTTAACAAGATTTTGAAGTAGTTCAAAATAGAACAGTCAAAGAAAGAGTTCTTGCCTGTGTTACAAGGTGTGAAATTGAGTAAGACTCAAAGCCTGACCACGGCAGAAGATAGAAAGAGAATGAAAGTCATTCCCTATGCCTTGGCCATAGGTTCTATAAAGTATGCCATGCTGTGTACCAGATCTATTGTATACCCTACAATGATTTTGGCAAGGGAGTACAATAGTGATCTAGGAGTAGATCACTGGACAGCGGTCAAAATTATCCTTAGTGGAATAAGGATATGTTTCTCGATTATGGAAGTGACAAAAGGTTCGTCGTAAAGGGTTACGTCGATGCAAGTTTTGACACTAAATCTAGATGACTCTAAGTCTCGGTCTAGATACATATTGAAAGTGGGAGCAATTAGCTAGAGTAGCTCCGTGCAGAGCATGTAGACATAGAAATTTGCAAAGTACTTACGGATCTGGATGTGACAGACCCGTTGACTAAAATTATCTCACAATCAAAACATGATCACACCTTAGTACTCTTTGGGTGTTAATCACATAGCGATGTGAACTAGATTATTGACTCTAGTAAACCCTTTGAGTGTTGGTCACATAGAGATGTGAACTATGGGTGTTAATCACATGGTGATGTGAATTATTGATGTTAAATCACATGGCGATGTGAACTAGATTATTGACTCTAGTGCAAGTGGGAGACTGAAGGAAATATGCCCTAGAGGCAATAATAAAGTATTATATATTTCCTTATATCATGATAAATGTTTATTATTCATGCTAGAATTGTATTAACCGGAAACATAATACATGTGTGAATACATAGACAAACAGAGTGTCACTAGTATGCCTCTACTTGACTAGCTCGTTAATCAAAGATGGTTATGTTTCCTAGCCATAGACATGAGTTGTTATTTGATTAACGGGATCGCCTCATTAGGAGAATGACGTGATTGACATGACCCATTACGTTACCTTAGCACCCGATCGTTTAGTATGTTGCTATTGCTTTCTTCATGACTTATACATGTTCCCATGACTATGAGATTATGCAACTCCCGTTTACCGGAGGAACACTTTGTGTGCTACAAAACGTCACAACGTAACTGGGTGATTATAAAGGTGCTCTACAGGTGTCTCCAAAGGTACTTGTTGGGTTGGCGTATTTCGAGAATAGGATTTGTCACTCCGATTGTCGGAGAGGTATCTCAGGGCCCACTCGGTAATGCACATCACTATAAGCCTTGCAAGCATTGTGACTAATGAGTTAGTTGCGGGATGATGTATTACGGAACGAGTAAAGAGACTTGCCGGTAACGAGATTGAACTAGGTATCGAGATACCGACGATCGAATCTCGGGCAAGTAACATACCGATGACAAAGGGAACAACGTATGTTGTTATGCGGTCTGACCGATAAAGATCTTCGTAGAATATGTGGGAGCCAATATGGGCATCCAGGTCCCGCTATTGGTTATTGACCGGAGAGGTGTCTCGGTCATGTCTACATAGTTCTCGAACCCAAAGGGTCCGCACGCTTAAAGTTACGATGACAGTTATATTATGAGTTTATGTGATTTGATGTACCGAAGGTTGTTCGGAGTCCCGGATGTGATCACGGACATGACGAGGAGTCTCGAAATGGTCGAGACGTAATGATTGATATATTGGACGACTATATTCGGACACCGGAAGTGTTCCGGAGAAGTTTCGGATTAAACCGGAGTGCCGGAGGGTTACCGGAACCCCCCGGGGAAGTATTGGGCCTTAGTGGGCCTTGAGGGGAGAGAGAGGGCAGCAGCCAGGAGGTGGTGCGCCCCCTCCCAGAGGAGTCCTAGTTGGACTAGGAGAGGGGGGCGCAGCCCCCTTTCCCTCTCCCTCTCCCTCTCTTTCCTTCCCCCCCTTCTTTTCCTAGTAGGACTAGGAAAGGGGAGTCCTACTCCTACTAGGAGGAGGACTCCCCCCCCCCCTCTCCTTGGCGCGCCAAAGGGCAGCCGGCCTCCCCCTTGCTCCTTTATATACGGGGGCAGGGGGGCACCTAAGAACACACTTGATATACGATATTTTAGCCATGTGCGGTGCCCCCCTCCACCAGATGACACCTCAATAATACCGTCGCGAAGCTTAGGCGAAGCCCTGCGTCGGTGGAACATCATCATCGTCACCACGCCGTCGTGCTGACGAAACTCTCCCTCAACACTCGGCTGGATCGGAGTTCGAGGGACGTCATTGAGCTGAACGTGTGTAGAACTTCGGAGGTGCCGTGCGTTCGGTACTTGATCGGTCGGATCGTGAAGACGTTCAACTACATCAACCGCGTTGTGATAACGCTTCCGCTGTCGGTCTACGAGGGTACGTGGACAACACTCTCCCCTCTCGTTGCTATGCATCACCATGATCTTGCGTATGCGTAGGAAAAATTTTGAAATTACTACGTTCCCCAACAATAACAACCCCGGTTCAATGATGAGATAAGTTGGTCATGGTAGTGATCGCCGGAAACATCACCGTTTGAGGCCAAGTGTTGGTCATGGTTGTGATCTCCGGAATGATCACCGTTTGGTTACGAGGTAACCCGTTGAGCCAAGAGTGGTTCCGTTCGTGATCCATGAATGATCACCGTGGTATCGAGGATACCAAGTTGATAAGTATTCGTGATGTTGTGCGAGAATCGTGGGTAAAGATCAAGCTCCTTGTGGTCATTTAATGATTACTACGGTATTGTTTATACCAAGCTTGATTTGATCCTGAGATGATCGTGTGATGTCCGAGGTTGGTAAGTGATGCATGTGATGATTACGAGGTAACCCGGACAGAATAAGTGGTGCATATAGTGTCATTATGTTGCATGATAATGTCATCATGTTTATATGTACATGCCATGCTCATATTGTTCTAGCAGTATTATGTTCCTGTTGTTCATGCCATGTTACCCTGATGATCTCATGATAATTCCTGCTTAACCTGTAATTGCCATGCTGTTGTTTGTCTTGATTGCTTTTCTTTTATTGTGAGCTTGCAAGTACATTCAATATACTGACCTGGCGTGTCATGCCAGTTTGTTGGTCGTGCCTGGATTGCTTGCTTGTTTGGTGTGGTTCCTGTGTTCGCGAGCTAGGATAAATGTTCCAGCCAGCGTCCCTGCGGAGTGGAGTCCATCATCGCCGTTCGTTGTTTTGTTGCTAGTAGTTGTTCCGCTGCCTCAACTTGTTATGCTGCTTGCATAGAGCAACTGAGGATGGCGTAGTGTCGTCGTGCCGATGTTATTCATTGTAATATCGGAGACCTTGTATTCATATTCGTGTAATAATAGAAAGCTGGTTTGTTTTATGCTAAGCAGTGCTGTCAGAGTAATGGCCACGGGTAGCCTAACCGACTCCCCCTGGCTCTTCGAAAAATTATCAGGCCATTCAAGCCTTCAAGCACACAAAGCATAGGGCCGCCTTCCTCCGGCCGACTATCCCCAGGGCCGACTCCAAGAAGGCGACCCAGTCCCAGAAAACCTCCCCCAAGAAAGATACGTGATAGCCGACTCCAGGAAGCCGGCCCCAAGAGGACCGACTCCCAGAAGCCGGCCATGAAGAAGGCCGACTCCCAGAAGCCGGCCAAGACTGCACCCACATAACGGTGATAGGATGGGGCGTGGCCGCAGTACAGCCCACTACCCCCGAATCCCGGAACAGGCGTGGCCACAGGGCGCCGTACGGGCCAGCCATCCCCCGTCCGGCGCGGCACTGTAGCCATGTTGGCCCCGACGTCACCCACGACATGTGCCAGAACGGCCCGCGGGCGGCGGGCCCCTTTGCCAGGGAGACATCTGGAGACGGCCCTGCCTCCTCTAGTCGGCCAGGGATGAGGCCGGCTCCCAACAGCCGGCTACCTCCCTCCCTCAAAGCAAGCGCCCTATTAAGGAGACAAGACGAGGGAAGGCTACAGTGAGAGCTTGCAAGGCGGCGACACTATAGCCATGCTTACCTCGACAAAGCCCTCGTCATCAGAGGTGAGGCAACAGTAACCAGCCGCTGACAAAGCCCCCATGCGGTGGGGCCGGCGTGCCGGCCAAGAAGCCGGCAGCCGGCGGGACCCACCAGTCGGCGGGCCCCCATGACCGGCGAAGAAGCCGGCAAGCATAGACACTGATGGCTGGGACCCGCGCCTAGCCGGATTACATTGTACCCCTGGGGGGTAGGCCTATATAAACCCCCCGGGACACCCATGCAAAGGGTTGGTCTCATACGATTGCACACACCACATAGAGAGAAAAGGAGAGCTAGCCTTGCCCTTCTTCTCCCTCTAACCCGACAGCTCAAGGAGCACTTGTAGCTACTTGTTTTGATCTAGTGATCATGCGGAGACCCCGCAGAGCAGGACTAGGGGTGTTATCTCCACGGACAGCCCCGAACCTGGGTAAGATTCGCCGGCGTGCATGTCTTCGCCTCATCCCGTTTCCCAGCACCGGCGACGTCTTACTGGCTCCCACAATGATAAGCCACCCTTTGGCATATGTCGCACCTACCACCCGACATTTGGCGCCCACCATGGGGCCAGGGGCACCGTCGTCCGGAGACCTGTTCTGGACGGGAACCCTTTTCCTCCCCCGCGAGCGCAGCCAGCCCGCTGCACCCGATGGCGCTTGCCCCGATGCGCTGCAAGGCGTTGACGACGTCTGCGCAGCGAGCTGCCTCGCCGATCTTCTTGGCGAGGCTCGCATCTCCGACGAGCCCGTGTCCGACGCACGCACGGACTACCCCGAGAGCCGCCTCGTAAGCCTCCTCGACCAACTTCACGTCTCCAGCGAGCCTGCTGTAGACTTGGAGTCGGTCGGCTCCACCGACCCGATGCTTGTCGACTCCGACACGGCCTCGCTCGACGCCTACCCCTCCGACGTGGTAGTCTTCGACGACCCTCTCCCTCGAGCCGACAGCGGCAGCAGCGCTGTCACTGAGGTGCTGGTCATCAGCCACGTCGCCAACTCGGGCGAGAACGCCCACGACGCCCTGCAAGCGGCGATGCATGACTTATCCGTCCCCATCCTGGCCGACGCCGACGCCGAGACCCTGGAAGCACGCCGCCTCGCCCTCATTGCGGAAGGCCAGAAGATAGCCTCCATGAGACGCCTCACCGAGGCTCACCAGCGCGAAGTCGACCGCGCCGCCTTTGGCACGCCGCCTCATGGCGGGCTGAGCCGAGCCGGCCTTCTCAAGAAGCGCGGCGCGGCCATCGCCAGCATGCTGGGGGCAGACCGCCCTGTCTACGCCACCCCGCTCAAGAATCTGCGAGCCGCTCAGGCGGCCGCTGAAGAGCTAAATGGGCTGGGAGCCGATGAGCTCCCCTACATGACAAGGCGAATCCAGCAGCTGATCGACGCGGCCGCAGAATGGCAAGAAGCCGACGCCCTCGCTAAGAGTCCTCCCCCGCGCCGAGAGCACGCCGGGACATCCCGGTCGCCGACTGCGAGCAGCGCCCGTGCGAGGAAAGACAAGGAGCCGGCTGCTAGCCGCAGCCGGACTCGGATCACCATCGAGCGCGACACGGAAGGCCGCCCTCGAGCAATGGAGCGCCAAGGAAATCCGCCTCCTCCCCCGCCTCGAGGGGAGAGATATCCCACCCCGCCACCTGTCACGCATCCGACTCTTGGTGGCCGACTAGGCCACCGTGAAGGAGTCGGCGAGAACGAGGCCCGCCACCGGATCGACCGCCTAGCTCGATCCCTGGCGCTAGAAGAAGAAGACGATGTCCGCCCGCCATGCTTTGGCCCCCGCATCCGCGACGAGCCCTTCCCCAAAGGGTTCTCGCTCCCCAGAGACAAGCCCAAGTACAACGGCTCTGTGAAGCCGGAAGATTGGCTCATCGACTACTCTACTGCTGTCAGCATAGCGAACGGCAACCGGCGCGTAGCCGTGAAGTACGTCCCCCTCATGCTGCAAGGCACGGCACGCACCTGGCTCAACAGCCTCAAGCCCTACAGCGTCAACAGCTGGCTGGACTCAAGACCATCCCCTCACCTGGCCCTTTGCCGTCTGGGGGCTGGACATGGTGGGCCCATTCAAGACAGCCCGCGGCGGCCTGACACATCTGCTTGTCGCCGTGGACAAATTTACCAAGTGGGTCGAAGCAAAGCCGATCAAGAAGCTGAACGGGCCGACTGTCGTGATGTTCATTGCCGACATCACAACTCGGTACGGCGTGCCGCACAGCATCATCACTGACAACGGCACAAACTTTGCCAAAGGAGCGCTGGCACGTTTCTGCGCGACGCAGGGTATCCGACTGGACTTAGCGTCCGTTGCCCACCCGCAGTCAAACGGCCAGGTCGAGCGAGCAAATGGACTCATCCTCTCCGGCATCAAGCCCCGACTGGTCGTACCACTGGAGCGATCGGCCGGCTGCTGGCTTGATGACCTGCCGGCTGTCCTCTGGAGTCTGCATACTACCCCTAACAAGTCAACCGGCTTCACTCCGTTCTTCCTTGTATATGGTGCTGAGGCCCTCATCCCAACCGACATCGAGTTTGACTCGCCTCGGGTCACCATGTACACGGAGGCGGAGGCCAAGGAAGCGCGAGAAGACGGCGTCAACCTGCTGGAAGAAGGCCGGCTGTTAGCACTCAGCCAGTCCGCCATCTACCAGCAGGGTTTGCGCCGTTACCACAACCGCAAGGTCAAGCCAAGATCTTTCCAAGAGGGCGACCTTGTGCTTCGGCTGATCCAGCGAACAGCCAGCCAGCACAAGCTCTCGGCCCCTTGGGAAGGCCCTTTCGTCATCAGCAAGGCGCTAGGCAACGACTCCTACTACCTGATCGACGCACAAAAACCAAGAGCACGCAAGAGGGATGATTCCGGCAAGGAGTCAGAGCGACCATGGAACGCGAACCTCCTGAGAAGATTTTACAGTTGAAAGTAGTATGTATCATGCTACCTTTTTGTATTAAGTACGAAACAATGGGCCCCCCGAGGAGCACTCAGGGACTGCCCTCTTTTATCTATGAATGACGAGTGTCATATTCATGAATGTATTATTACATTTGATTTTCTGTCTGGCACCGGGTTCGACTAGTCGGCCTGGGGACTGGCCGCCTTAAGTTATATTAAAGTTCTACCTGAAGTCAGACAAGTAGTGTGCCGGCACCCGAGCCCTCTCTTGTTGAAAGTCGCAGCTCGAAGAACCGACTGTCCGACTAGCAAGAGCCAAAGGCAGAAAGGATGCCCACATGAAAAACGGCTAAGGACTAACGAACTTGTATAACGCAAAGACGGCCTCCAAACACGCTTGCCGGCTGTCAAGGCAGCCGGCTGGCTGGCCTCCCAATCACTTCTCTATAATCCAACAAAGCTAGAGTACTTGCCCTCCCAACTGGCCAAGCACTTCTCCAGCCACAGATTGCGGAGCAACTGTCCGACTAGGGAGGCGGCAACCAAGGGAGGGCGGCAAAGGAAACAGCAGAAGGATGAAAGGCAAAGAACAAGGGAAAGCCAAACGCATGCGTAATTATATTTACACATAAGGCCCCCAACAGGCCGGTAATCAATATAGTTCGAATACACCCCCAGTGGGTGGAATTGTGCAAACCTAACAAAATACTGTTCCAAGAGTGGTAAAACAGGGAAATAGAGGCAGCAGACTAGACTAAGGGCGCAGTGTGGGAGCCGGGTTGGTCGGTGGAGACGGCGCCACCAACTGGAGGAGTGGCCGGCTGGCGGGTCTCGGCTTGATCATCGCCGGCTGCAGGCGGTGCACCCGCGCGTGCCTTGTTGCTAGAGGCACGGTCAAGCTGAGGCTGACCGGCCGCTCCACCATCCGGCCCGGCGTCTTCACCCTCCTCCTCCTCCTCGCCCTCGTCGCTAGAGTCGATCTCCTCCGCCGAGTCCTCGCCGTCTGCCGGGTTCAGCCCGAACCACTCCTCCTGCTGGGCAACACCATTGTCGTCCACCTCAGGAGCGAAGGCGCTGGTGTCGGTGTAGTCGGCGATCGCCGAAGCCCGCTGGATGATAGCCGGCCGCGCCGGCTCCAGCTCCGTGTCGGCCTCCTGCCGCCAGGTGGCCAGCTGGTCCAGACTCAGCTCGGGATACCAGGCCTTGGCGAACTCCGGGATAGGTGGCCCCACCCGGTGGTCCCGGTACAATACCGGTAACCCCCGAAACTTTCCCGGTGGCCGAAACTTGACTTCCTATCTATAATTCTTCACCTCCGGACCATTCCGGAACCTCTCGTGACGTCCGGGATCTCATCCGGGACTGCGAACAACTTTCGGGTTTCCGCATACACATATCTCTACAACCCTAGCGTCACCGAACCTTAAGTGTGTAGACCCTACGGGTTCGGGAGACATGCAGACATGACCGAGACGCCTCTCCGGTCAATAACCAACAGCGGGATCTGGATACCCATGTTGGCTCCCACATGTTCCATGATGATCTCATCGGATGAACCACGATGTCGAGGATTCAATCAATCCCGTATACAATTCCCTTTGTTAATCGGTATGTTACTTGCCCGAGATTCGATCGTCGGTATCCCAATACCTTGTTCAATCTCGTTACCGGCAAGTCTCTTTACTCGTACCGCAATGCATGATCCCGTGACTAACGCCTTAGTCACATTGAGCTCATTATGATAATGCATTACCGAGTGGGCCCAGAGATACCTCTCCGTCACACGGAGTGACAAATCCCAGTCTCGATCCGTGCCAACCCAACAGACACTTTCGGAGATACCCGTAGTGCACCTTTATAGTCACCCAGTTACGTTGTGACGTTTGGCACACCCAAAGCACTCCTACGGTATCCGGGAGTTGCACGATCTCATGGTCTAAGGAAAAGATACTTGACATTGGAAAAGCTCTAGCAAAGGAAACTACACGATCTTTCATGCTATGCTTAGGATTGGGTCTTGTCCATCACATCATTCTCCTAATGATGTGATCCCGTTATCAATGACATCCAATGTCCATAGTCAGGAAACCATGACTATCTGTTGATCAACGAGCTAGTCAACTGGAGGCTTACTAGGGACACGTTGTGGTCTATGTATTCACACATGTATTACGATTTCCGGACAATACAATTATAGCATGAACAACAGACGATTATCATGAACAAAGAAATATAATAATAACCATTTATTATTGCCTCTAGGGCATATTTCCAACAGTCTCCCACTTGCACTAGAGTCAATAATCTAGTTACATTGTGATGAATCGAACACCCATTGCGTCCTGGTGTTGATCATGTTTTGCTCTAGGGAGAGGTTTAGTCAACGGATCTGCTACATTTAGGTCCGTATGTACTTTACAAATATCTATGTCTCCATTTTGAACACTTTCACGAATGGAGTTGAAGCGACGCTTGATATGCCTGGTCTTCCTGTGAAACCTGGGCTCCTTCGCAAGGGCAATAGCTCCAGTGTTGTCACAGAAGAGAGTCATCGGGCCCGACGCATTGGGAATCACCCCTAGGTCGGTAATGAACTCCTTCATCCAGACTGCTTCCTGCGCTGCCTCCGAGGCTGCCATGTACTCCGCTTCACATGTAGATCCCGCCACGACGCTTTGCTTGCAACTGCACCAGCTTACTGCTCCTCCATTCAAAATATACACGTATCCTGTTTGTGACTTCGAGTCATCCAGATCTGTGTCGAAGCTAGCGTCGACGTAACCCTTTATGACGAGCTCTTCGTCACCTCCATAAACGAGAAACATATCCTTAGTCCTCTTCAGGTACTTCAAGATATTCTTGACCGCTGTCCAGTGTTCCATGCCGGGATTACTTTGGTACCTTCCTACCAAACTTACAGCAAGGTTTACATCAGGTCTGGTACACAGCATGGCATACATAATAGACCCTATGGCCGAGGCATAGGGGATGACACTCATCTTTTCTCTATCTTCTGCCGTGGTCGGGCATTGAGCTGTGCTCAATTGCACACCTTGCAATACAGGCAAGAACCCCTTCTTGGACTGATCCATATTGAAATTCTTCAATATCTTGTCAAGGTATGTACTCTGTGAAAGACCAATGAGGCGTCTCGATCTATCTCTATAGATCTTGATGCCTAATATATAAGCAGCTTCTCCAAGGTCCTTCATTGAAAAACACTTATTCAAATAGGCCTTTATACTTTCCAAGAAATCTACATCATTTCCCATCAATAGTATGTCATCCACATATAATATGAGAAATGCTACAGAGCTCCCACTCACTTTCTTGTAAACACAGGCTTCTCCATAAGTCTGTGTAAACCCAAACGCTTTGATCATCTCATCAAAGCGAATGTTCCAACTCCGAGATGCTTGCACCAGCCCATAGATTGAGCGCTGGAGCTTGCATACTTTGTTAGCATTCTTAGGATCGACAAAACCTTCCGGCTGCATCATATACAACTCTTCCTTAAGGAAGCCGTTAAGGAATGCCGTTTTGACGTACATCTGCCATATCTCATAATGATAGTATGCGGCAATTGCTAACATGATTCGGACTGACTTCAGCTTCGCTACGTGTGAGAAAGTCTCATCGTATTCAACCCCTTGAACTTGTCGATAACCCTTAGCGACAAGTTGAGCCTTATAGATGGTCACATTACCATCCGCGTCTGTCTTCTTCTTAAAGATCCACTTGTTTTCTATGGCTCGCCGATCATCGGGCAAGTCAGTCAAAGTCCATACTTCGTTTTCATACATGGATCCTATCTCGGATTTCATGGCTTCTAGCCATTTGTCGGAATCCGGGCCCGCCATCGCTTCTTCATAGTTCGAAGGTTCACCGTGGTCTAACAACATGATTTCCAGGACAGGGTTGCCGTACCACTATGGTGCGGAACGTGTCCTTGTGGACCTACGAAGTTCAGTAGTAACTTGATCCGAAGCTTCATGATCATCATCATTAACTTCCTCCCCAGTCGGTGTAGGCACCACAGGAACATTTTCCCGTCCTGCGCTACTTTCCGGTTCGGAAGGGGTGACTATCACCTCATGTGACGCCCGGATAATCAAGCTATAGTAACCTCTGCTAATGATGCCACGTCACGTCGATTACTGTTGCTAATCTCGCGTTAGTTCAAAACCGATTCAAAATTCAAAATTCAAAATTCAAAAACAAGTCAAACAATTAAAGTTTTCAAAGGTCAAAACTAAAATATTCCAGGTGTGACAAATAATACCTAGATAATAATGGTGGAGAAACCAACATCCTTAAAAATGTTTGAATGTCCTAATATAAATAAAACAGTGGCAAAACAATTAATTAAATGCCTTTTATCATTTATAAAATATCAAACTATTTTAGTTAGGAGTGAGACTTTTTGTGGCAGTGGGTTAAACCATAACACTAATTTAGAAACTATTTTCCTAATTTATAAAACTAAGATAAATAGAAAACAAAATAGAAAACTACTAAAAAGAAAAGAAAATGCAACACAGAAAACAAAACAAAGCTTAAAAAAAAGAGAGCGAACCCCCCCACTGGGCTCCGGCCCAGCAGGCCACAGCCCCACTGGGCCAAACCACCAGGCCCAGCCGGCCACTCCCCCCCACTCCCCTTATCCACTCACCCGAAACCCTAAACTACCCCACGCACCCACTCCCCCCCCCCACATCGGCCTCTCCTCCCCGATCTGGATCGGGATCGCCCCGATCCCGCCCCCCCCCCCCCCGCGCGACCTCGACGACGGCGCCCGTCGCCGGCGCCACCTCGCCCCGACACCGCCCCTTCGTCGTCCTCCTCCCCGAGCCCACAGACCCCGATCCCGCGTCGCCGCCCGGAGGCCCTCGCCGTCGCGCTCGCCCCGCCGCCCGGATCGCCGTCGCCACCGTAGCTCCCCGCCGGCCAGCATCCTCTACGCCGCCGTCCCCGCCATCCCCCTCGACCCCCGCTGCCACGAGCCCTACACCCCCCCCGTGAGCGCTCCCCTCTCCTCTACCCCTGCCCCGGCTCGGCCGCTCCGCGCGCTCCTCCGTTGCGCCCCGCCGCGGCCAGCGCCCTCCTCCTCTCCCCTCTTCCCCTGTCACCGCGCGCCCGAGGCCGTGCTCGCTCGCGGCCTCCCCGCGCTCGTCGCGCCTCCTCTGGATGGCCATCGCGCCCGAGCCGTTCCCCGTCGTCGCCTCGCCGTACACGGCCGCCCGACCGCGCCCTGGCGCCCGTGCCTCGTCCCGGCCGTCTGGCTCGACCACGGCCACTCCCCTATGGCCCGCAGCCCCGCTCCGGCGCCGCCCTGCTGCTCTCCCGCCGGCGTCTCCCTCCGGTGACTGCCCGGCCTTGCTGGCCTCGACCGCCACGGTGCCCCTGGGCGTGCGCCCGATTGGGTCGCGCCCGAAACCGTCGCCCGCACCCATTAAGCCCTGGGCCACTGGACAACGGGGCCCAGCCCACTGGAACGTTTTATAAAAAATAATATATATATATATATATAATAAAAAAACAATAAAAATAAAATAATAATAATATATAATAATAATAATAAATTAAGTAATAAAAATAAATAAATAAATAAATAAAATAAAATTAAAAATAAAATTAATTAATTAATTAATTAACTAAATTAATTAAGTTAATTAATCTTATTTAAATTAATCTAATTAGATAATTAATTTAATTAAACAGTAATTATTTAGCTAAACCCTAATTAACCTAAACGGAGAATGACAGGTGGGTCCCACTGGACCCACATGTCAGTTTGACTTAGTCAACCCCAGTTGACTGCTGATGTCAACATGACATCATGCTGATGTCATAAATCCATTTTCGAATTAATTTAAATAATTAATTAAATTCCAGAAATTAATAAAATCTTTAGAAAATCATATCTTTTAATCCGTAACTCGGATTAAAATATTTTCAACATGAAAGTTGCTCAGAACGACGAGACGAATCCAGATACGCAGTCCGTTCGTCCACCACACGTCCCTAGCATAGTGAACCTGCAACATTTCACCTCCGGTTCATCTGTCCGAAAACGTGAAACACCGGGGATATTTTCCCGGATGTTTCCCCCCTTCACCGGTATCGCTTACTACCGCGTTAGGGCATACCTAGCACCGCGTTTTGCCTCCTTATGTTTTGTGATGCTTTGTTTGCTCCGTATTTACTGTTTCTTCCCCCTCTTCTCTCCGGTAGACTACGAGACCGACACTGGTGCTGCCCAGTTCGACTACGGAGTTGACGACCCCTCCTACTTGCCAGAGCAACCAGGCAAGCACCCCCCCTTGATCACAAGATATCGCCTATTCTTTCTCTATACTGCTTGCATTAGAGTAGTGTAGCATGTTACTGCTTTCCGTTAATCCCATCCTGATGCATAGCCTGTCATTGTTGCTACAGTTGTTACCCTTACCTGCTATCCTACTGCTTAGTATAGGATGCTAGTGTTCCATCAGTGGCCCTACACTCTTGTCCGTCTGCCATGCTATACTACTGGGCCGTGATCACTTCGGGAGGTGATCACGGGTATATATTATATACTATATACATGACACATGTGGTGACTAAAGTCGGGTCGGCTCGTTGAGTACCCGCAAGTGATTCTGAAGAGGGGGCTAAAAGGACAGGTGGCTCCATCCCGGTAGAGGTGGGCCTGGGTTCCTGACGGCCCCCGACTGTTACTTTATGGCGGAGCGACAAGGCAGGTTGAGACCACCTAGGAGAGAGGTGGGCCTGGCCCTGGTCGGCGTTCGCGGATACATAACACGCTTAACGAGTTCTTGGTATTTGATCTGAGTCTGGCCATTTGGTCTATACGCACTAACCATCTATGTGGGAGTAGTTATGGGTATCCCGACGTCGTGGTATCAGCCGAAGCTCTTTTGACGTCAGCAACTCAGTGGCGCGCGCCGCATTGGACCGTAAGCTCGCTCTTGTATTAAGGGGGCTAGGTCTGCTTCCGGCCGCGTACGCAACGTGCAGGTGTGCATAGGGCGATGGGCCCAGACCCCTGCGCGCATAGGATTAGACCGGCGTGCTGACCTCTCTGTTGAGCCTAGGTGGGGCTGCGACGTGTTGATCTTACGAGGCCGGGCATGACCCAGAAAAGTGTGTCCGGCCAAATGGGATCAAGCGTGTTGGGTTATGTGGTGCACCCCTGCAGGGAAGTTTATCTATTCGAATAGTCGTGTCCCTCGGTAAAAGGACGACCCGGAGTTGTACCTTGACCTTATGACAACTAGAACCGGATACTGAATAAAATACACCCTTCCAAGTGCCAGATACAACCCGGTGATCGCTCTCTAACAGGGCGACGAGGAGGGGATCGCCGGGTAGGATTATGCTATGCGATGCTACTTGGAGGACTTCAATCTACTCTCTTCTACATGCTGCAAGATGGAGATGTCCAGAAGCGTAGTCTTCGACAGGACTAGCTATCCCCCTTTTATTCTGGCATTCTGCAGTTCAATCCACTGATATGGCCCTTTACACATATACCCATGCATATGTAGTGTAGATCCTTGCTTGCGAGTACTTTGGATGAGTACTCACGGTTGCTTTTCTCCCTCTTTTCCCTTTTCTATACCGGATTGTCGCAACCAGATGCTGGAGTCCAGGAGCTAGAGATCCCGAGGATGATTCTACATGGAGTTTGGCTTCGAGGAGTAGTTAGGAGGTCCCAGGCAGGAGGCCTTGCCTTTTTGATCGTTGCTACTTTTGTGCTAGCCTTCTTAAGGCCAACTTGTTTAACTTATGTCTGTTCTCAGATATTGTTGCTTCCGCTGACTCGTCTGTGATCGAGCACTTGTATTCGAGCCCTCGAGGCCCCTGGCTTGTATTATGATGCTTGTATGACTTATTTATGTTGTAGAGTTGTGTTGTGATATCTTCCCGTGAGTCCCTGATCTTGATCGTACACATTTGCGTGCATGATTAGTGTACGGTCAAATCGGGGGCGTCACACCTCATCAAGTTCCACTTTCCTCCCACTCAATTCTTTTGAGAGAAACTCCTTCTCCAGAAAGGACCCGTTCTTGGCAACGAAGATCTTGCCTTCGGATCTGAGGTAGAAGGTATACCCAATAGTTTCCTTAGGGTATCCTATGAAGACGCATTTTTCCGACTTGGGTTCGAGCTTTTCAGGTTGAAGTTTCTTGACATAAGCATCGCATCCCCAAACTTTCAGAAACGACAACTTAGGTTTCTTCCCAAACCATAATTCATACGGTGTCGTCTCAACGGATTTCGACGGAGCCCTATTTAAAGTGAATGCGGCAGTCTCTAAAGCATAGCCCCAAAATGAAAGCGGTAAATCGGTAAGAGACATCATAGATCGCACCATATCCAATAGAGTGCGATTACGACGTTCGGACACACCATTTCTCTGAGGTGTTCCAGGCGGCGTGAGTTGTGAAACTATTCCACATTTCCTTAAGTGTGTACCAAATTTGTGACTTAAATATTCTCCACCACGATCTGATCGTAAGAATTTTATTTTCCTGTCACGTTGATTCTCAACTTCACTCTGAAATTCCTTGAACTTTTCAAAGGTTTCAGACTTGTGTTTCATTAGGTAGACATACCCATATCTACTTAAATCATCAGTGAGAGTGAGAACATAACGATATCCTCCGCGAGCCTCAACACTCATTGGACCGCACACATCGGTATGTATGATTTCCAATAAGTTGGTTGCTCGCTCCATTGTTCCGGAGAACGGAGTCTTGGTCATCTTACCCATGAGGCATGGTTCGCACATGTCAAATGATTCGTAATCAAGAGACTCCAAAAGTCCATCTGCATGGAGCTTCTTCATGCGCTTGACACCAATGTGACCAAGGCGGCAGTGCCACAAGTATGTGGGACTATCGTTATCAACTTTACATCTTTTGGTATTCACACTATGAATATGTGTAACATCACGTTCGAGATTCATCAAGAATAAACCATTAACCAGCGGTGCATGACCATAAAACATATCTCTCAAAAAAATAGAACAACAATTATTCTCAGATTTAAATGAGTAGCCATCTCGAATTAAACGAGATCCAGATACAATGTTCATGCTCAAAGCTGGCACTAAATAACAATTATTGAGGTTTAAAACTAATCCTGTGGGTAGATGCAGAGGTAGCGTGCCGACGGCGATCACATCGACCTTGGAACCATTCCCGACGTGCATCGTCACCTCGTCCTTCGCCAGTCTCCGTTTATTCCGTAGTTCCTGTTTTGAGTTACAAATATGAGCAACCGCACCGGTATCAAATACCCAGGAGCTACTACGAGTACTGGTAAGGTACACATCAATTACATGTATATCACATATACCTTTGGTGTTGCCGGCCTTCTTTTCCGCTAAGTATTTGGGGCAGTTCCGCTTCCAGTGACCACTTCCCTTGCAATAAAAGCACTCAGTTTCAGGCTTGGGTCCATTCTTTGACTTCTTCCCAGTAACTGGTTTACCGGGCGCGGCAACTCCCTTGCCGTCCTTCTTGAAGTTCTTCTTACCCTTGCCCTTCTTGAACTTAGTGGTTTTATTCACCATCAATACTTGATGTTCTTTTCTGATTTCCACCTCCGCTGATTTCAGCATCGAATATACCTCAGGAATGGTCTTTTCCATCCCCTCATATTGTAATTCATCACAAAGCTCTTGAAGCTTGGTGGAAGTGACTGAAGGATTCTGTCAATGACCGCGTCATCCGGGAGATTAACTCCCAGCTGAGTCAAGCGGTTGTGCAACCCAGACATTCTGAGTATGTGCTCACTTACAGAACTATTTTCCTCCATTTTACAGCTGAAGAACTTGTCGGAGACTTCATATCTCTCGACCCGGGCATGAGCTTGGAAAACTAATTTCAGCTCCTCGAACATCTCATATGCTCCATGTTTCTCAAAACGCTTTTGGAGACCCGGTTCCAGGCTGTAAAGCATGCCGCACTGAACGAGGGATAATCATCAGCACACTGCTGCCAAGCGTTCATAACGTCTTGGTTCTGTGGGATTGGTGCATCACCTAGCGGTGCTTCTAAGACATAATCTTTCTTGGCTACTATGAGGATGATCCTCAGGTTCCGGACCCAGTCCGTATAGTTGCTGCCATCATCTTTCAGCTTGGTTTTCTCTAGGAACGCGTTGAAATTGAGGACAACGTTGGCCATTAGATCTACAAGACATAGTGTGTAAAGATTTTAGACTAAGTTCATGATAATTAAGTTCATCTAATCAAATTATTTAATGAAATCCCACTCAGATAGACATCCCTCTAGTCATCTAAGTGAAACATGATCCGAGTTAACTAGGCCGTGTCCGATCATCATGTGAGACGGACTAGTCAAGATCGGTGAACATCTCCATGTTGATCGTATCTTCTATACGACTCATGCTCGACCTTTCGGTCCTCCGTGTTCCGAGGCCATGTCTGTACATGCTAGGCTCGTCAAGTCAACCTAAGTGTATTGCGTGTGTTCCGAGGCCATGTCTGTACATGCTAGGCTCGTCAACACCCGTTGTATTCGAACGTTAGAATCTATCACACCCGATCATCACGTGGTGCTTCGAAACAACGAACCTTCGCAACGGTGCACAGTTAGGGTGAACACTTTCTTGAAATTATTATAAGGGATCATCTTACTTACTACCGTCGTTCTAAGCAAATAAGATGCAAAAACATGATAAACATCACATGCAATCAAATAGTGACATGATATGGCCCATATCATTATGCTCCTAAGATCTCCATCTTCGGGGCACCATGATCATCTTCGTCACCGGCATGACACCATGATCTCCATCATTGTGTCTTCATGAAGTCGTCACGCCAACGATTACTTCTACTTCTATGGCTAACGCGTTTCGCAACAAAGTAAAGTAATTTACATGGCGTTATTCAATGACACGCAGGTCATACAAAATAATAAAGACAACTCCTATGGCTCCTGCCGGTTGTCATACTCATCGACATGCAAGTCGTGATTCCTATTACAAGAATATGATCAATCTCATACATCACATATATCATTCATCACATCTTCTGGCCATATCACATCACATAGCAAATGCTGCAAAAACAAGTTAGACGTCCTCTAATTGTTGTTGCAAGTTTTTACGTGGTTTGTAGGTTTCTAGCAAGAACGTTTCTTACCTACGTATGACCACAACGTGATTTGCCAATTTCTATTTACCCTTCATAAGGACCCTTTTCATCGAATCCGTTCCGACTAAAGTAGGAGAGACAGACACCCGCTAGCCACCTTATGCAACTAGTGCATGTCAGTCGGTGGAACCTGTCTCACGTAAGCGTACGTGTAAGGTCGGTCCGGGCCGCTTCATCCTACAATACCGCTGAAACAAGATACGACTAGTACCGGCAAGAAGAATTGGCAACATCAACGCCCACAACTGCTTTGTGTTCTACTCGTGCATAGTAACTACGCATAGGCCTGGCTCTGATACCACTGTTGGGAATCGTAGCATAATTTTAAAATTTTCCTACGCTCACCAAGATGCATCTATGGAGTATACTAGCAACGAGGGGAAAGGAGTGCATCTACATACCCTGGTAGATCGCGAGCGGAAGCGTTTCAATGAACGTGGATGACGGAGTCGTACTCGCCGTGATCCAAATCACCGATGACCGAGTGCCGAACGGACGGCACCTCCGTGTTCAACACACGTACGGTACAGCGACGTCTCCTCCTTCTTGATCCAGCAAGGGGGAAGGAGAGGTTGATGGAGATCCAGCAGCACGACGGCGTGGTGGTGGATGTAGCGGGTCTCGGCAGGGCTTCGCCGAGCTTCTGCGAGAGGGAGAGGTGTAGCAGGGGAGGAGGGAGGCGCCCAAGGCTGTGTTATTGCTACCCTCCCTCCCCCCCTTTATATAGGCCCCCTGGGAGGGGGGGCACCGGCCAAGTCCCATCTAGGGTGGGGGGCGGCGGCCAGGGGGTGCCTTGCCCCCCAAGGCAAGTGGGAAGCCCCCCCCACCCTAGGGTTTGCAACCCTAGGCGCATGGGGGGGCCCATGGGGGGGCGCCCAGCCCACTAGGGGCTGGTTCCCTTCCCACTTCAGCCCACAGGGCCCTCCGGGATAGGTGGCCCCACCCGGTGGTCCCGGTACAATACCGGTAACCCCCGAAACTTTCCCGGTGGCCGAAACTTGACTTCCTATCTATAATTCTTCACCTCCGGACCATTCCGGAACCTCTCGTGACGTCCGGGATCTCATCCGGGACTGCGAACAACTTTCGGGTTTCCGCATACACATATCTCTACAACCCTAGCGTCACCGAACCTTAAGTGTGTAGACCCTACGGGTTCGGGAGACATGCAGACATGACCGAGACGCCTCTCCGGTCAATAACCAACAGCGGGATCTGGATACCCATGTTGGCTCCCACATGTTCCATGATGATCTCATCGGATGAACCACGATGTCGAGGATTCAATCAATCCCGTATACAATTCCCTTTGTTAATCGGTATGTTACTTGCCCGAGATTCGATCGTCGGTATCCCAATACCTTGTTCAATCTCGTTACCGGCAAGTCTCTTTACTCGTACCGCAATGCATGATCCCGTGACTAACGCCTTAGTCACATTGAGCTCATTATGATGATGCATTACCGAGTGGGCCCAGAGATACCTCTCCGTCACACGGAGTGACAAATCCCAGTCTCGATCCGTGCCAACCCAACAGACACTTTCGGAGATACCCGTAGTGCACCTTTATAGTCACCCAGTTACGTTGTGACGTTTGGCAGACCCAAAGCACTCCTACGGTATCCGGGAGTTGCACGATCTCATGGTCTAAGGAAAAGATACTTGACATTGGAAAAGCTCTAGCAAACGAAACTACACGATTTTTTATGCTATGCTTAGGATTGGGTCTTGTCCATCACATCATTCTCCTAATGATGTGATCCCGTTATCAATGACATCCAATGTCCATAGTCAGGAAACCATGACTATCTGTTGATCAACGAGCTAGTCAACTAGAGGCTTACTAGGGACACGTTGTGGTCTATGTATTCACACATGTATTACGATTTCCGGACAATACAATTATAGCATGAACAACAGACGATTATCATGAACAAAGAAATATAATAATAACCATTTATTATTGCCTCTAGGGCATATTTCCAACAAGGCCGGCCGCCTTAGGTCGCCCCAGTCGGCAGGGCCGGTGCTGCCTCCCTCTCCGGGACGACGACGTCGTCCTCCCTCTCCAGTCTCGGCTGGTCACCGCCGGCTTCTTCTGGCGGGGGCTCTGGGGCCTCAGGCGCCGCGACGCGCAGAGGGGTGACTAGCAAGGCCCCCTTCGCCATCGCCGTGGCCACAGCCTCCGCTTGGGCCTTGGCCGCTGCATCGGCGCGCGCCTTCGCCGCCTCCTCCTCCTGCGCCGCCTTGGCGGCGGCCGCCCTCAACTCCTCCGCCTCCCGCTCCTCCCGCGCCTCCCGCGCATTTCGCTCCGTCGCTGCCTGAAGCTCGGCCAGAACGGCCCGCGGGCGGCGGGCCCCTTTGCCAGGGAGACATCTGGAGACGGCCCTGCCTCCTCTAGTCGGCCAGGGATGTGGCCGGCTCCCAACAGCCGGCTACCTCCCTCCCTCGAAGCAAGCGCCCTATTAAGGAGACAAGACGAGGGAAGGCTACAGTGAGAGCTTGCAAGGCGGCGACACTGTAGCCATGCTTACCTCGACAAAGCCCTCGTCATCAGAGGTGAGGCAACAGTAACCAGCCGCCGACAAAGCCCCCATGCGGTGGGGCCGGCGTGCCGGCCAAGAAGCCGGCAGCCGGCAGGACCCACCAGTCGGCGGGCCCCGATGACCGGCGGAGAAGCCGGCAAGCATAGACACTGATGGCTGGGACCCGCGCCCAGCCGGATTACATTGTACCCCTGGGGGGTTGGTCTCATAGGATTACACACACCACATAGAGAGAAAAGGAGAGCTAGCCTTGCCCTTCTTCTCCCTCTAACCCGACAGCTCAAGGAGCACTTGTAGCTACTTGTTTTGATCTAGTGATCATGCGGAGACCCCGCAGAGCAGGACTAGGGGTGTTATCTCCACGGAGAGCCCCGAACCTGGGTAAGATTTGCCGGCGTGCATGTCTTCGCCTCATCCCGTTTCCCGGCACCGACGACGTCTTACTGGCTCCCACAATGATAAGCCACCCGTTGGCATATGTCGCACCTACCACCCGACAAGTGCCGTATTCCAGAAGACTTCACCTCGATCTTTGGGCTGGAATACGGGGCGTTCCGGTTTCTCTGAGCCGGGGTGCCACACATATTCTCATAAATGAAATGACAGAGGCCCTGAATTCAGGGATGCCGGCTTTATTATATTCATCATAATATGTACATTGTCAAAATATGTACATCACAAGAGCATGTGCCTCAGGTGTAATAAGGCCGAAGATGAGCAATATTCCACGGCCGGCGGGTCTCCTCCTCTGACATGCGTGAGTCCTTGTGGTCTCGAACATCGATAAGGTAGTATGATCCGTTGTTCAGATTTTTGCTGACCACAAAGGGTCCTTCCCAAGGTGGGGATAGCTTGTGCATATTAGTTTGATCCTGGATGAGCCGGAGCACCAATCTCCTTCTTGAAAGGTTCTGGTTTTAACCCGGCGACTATGATAATGACGCAGATCTTGCTGGTAAATCGCCGAACGAGCCGCCGCACGGTCACGCTCCTCATCCAACAGGTTAAGAGCATCCTGGCATGCCTTTTCATTATCAGCTTCAACATAAGCCGCCACACGGGGCGAGTCGTGACGGATGTCACTAGGGAGAACCGCCTCTGCTCCTTAAACCATGAAGAAAGGCGTGTAACCCGTAGATCTGTTGGGGCTAGTATTAATACTCCATAATACTGAAGGTAATTCCTGCACCCACCAAACCGGCGTCCTCTGCAAAGGAACCATAAGCCGGGGCTTGATGCCTCTCAAAATTTCCTGATTGGCTCTTTCAGCTTGGCCATTGAACAGGGGGTGAGCCACTGATGATACATCAAGACGAATATGCTCTCGTTGACAAAATTCTTTCATAGCACCCTTGGACAGATTAGTGCCATTATCAGTGATAATACTGTGGGGAAAACCAAAACGGAAAATCACCCTTTTGATGAACTGAACCGCTGTCGCCGCATCACACTTACGGAACGGCTCTGCCTCAACCCACTTTGTAAATTTGTCAACCGCCACCAGAAGGTGGGTCTTCTTATCCTTGGACCTTTTGAAAGGTCCAACCATATCCAGCCCCCAGACTGCAAACGGCCAAGTAATTGGAATCGTCCTCAATTCTTGAGCCGGCACATGAGCTCGTTTTGAAAATTTCTGACAGCCATCACATTTACTGACCAGATCCTCTGCATTAGCATGAGCCATCAACCAATAAATCCATGACGGAAAGCCTTGGCTACGAGAGACTTAGAGCCGGCATGATGACCACAATCTCCTTGATGAATCTCTCATAGAATCTCACAGCCTTCCTCAGGAGAAACACAACGTTGAAACACCCCTGTGACACTACAACGGTGCAACTCTCCATTGACAATAGTTATTGACTTAGACCATCGGGTTATCTGCCTGGCCAAAGTTGCATCCTCAGGTAACTCGCCCCGGGTCATATAAGCCAAATATGGAACTATCCAATCAGGAATAGAAAGAAGAGCCGCCACTAGTTGTGCGTCCGGGTCAGGAATAGCAAGATCTTCCTCTGTAGGCAACTTGACTGAAGGGTTATGCAGGATATCCAGGAAAACGTTAGGTGGCACCGGCTTATGCTAGGACCCTAACAGTCTCAAAGCATCAGTCGCCTCATTCTTCCTGCGATCAACATGTTCCACTTGATAACCTTTGAAATGACCAGCAATAGCATCAACCTTGCGACGATAAGCCGCCATGAGTGGATCCTTAGAATCCCAAGTGCCTGAAACTTGCTGAGCCACCAAATCTGAGTCACCAAAGCACCTCACTCAGCTTAGATTCATCTCCTTAGCCATCTGAAGACCATGGAGCAAGGCTTCATACTCAGCTGCATTGTTAGTACAAGGGAACATCAACCTTAAAACATAACAAAGTTTATCACCTCGTGGGGAAGTTAAAACAACTCCAGCCCCCGAGCCCTCCAACTGCATGGATCCATCAAAGTGAATAGTCCAATATGTGTTATCCGGCTTCTCTTCAGGCATTTGCAGCTCTGTCCAATCATTGATGAAATCCACAAGCGCTTGAGACTTGATGGCTGTGTGAGGCATATATTTCAAACCATGGGGTCAAGGCTCAATGGCCCACTTGGCTACCCGACCTATGGCCTCTCTGTTTTGAATAATATCCCCTAAGGGAGCAGAACTAACCACAGTGATGGGATGACCAAAGAAATATTGCTTGAGCTTTCGACTAGCCATGAACACCCCATATACCAGCTTCTGCCAATGTGGATACCTCTGCTTGGATTCAATAAGCACCTCACTGATATAATAAACCGGCCTCTAAACCGGATGTTCCTTGCCTGCTTCCTTCCTTTCCACCACAATCGCCACACTGACAGCCCGGGCATTGGCAGCCACATATAACAACAATGGTTCTTTATCAATAGGAGCAGTAAGGACTGGCGGCTCAGCCAACTGTTTCTTCAAGGCTCCAAACGTCTCATTAGCAGCATCACTCCAGTCAAAGTAATTTGTCTTCTTCATCATCTAGTACAGAGGGATAGCCTTTTCACCCAACCGACTTATGAACCGGCTCAAGGCCGCAATACGACCTGCCAGACGTTGAACATCATCGATACACGCCAGTTTAGCCATGGAAGTAACAACCTTGATCTTTTCCGGGTTAGCCTCAATGCCTCTTTCAGAAACCAGAAAACCCAAGAGCTTGCCTGCTGGTACGCCAAAGACACACTTGGCCGGGTTAAGCATCATCTTGTACACAGATACGTCCATTTTGCATCATGCTTTGATATTGAAATTTATTGCATTATGGGCTATTATTACACATTATGTCACAATACTTATGCCTTTTCTCTCTTATTTTACAAGGTTTACACGAAGAGGGAGAATACCGGCAGCTGGAATTCTGGGCTGGAAAAGGAGCAAATATTACACACCTATTCTGCACAACTCCAAAGTCCTGAAACTCCACGAAAGTCAGTTTTGGAATTTATAAAAAATGCTGAGCGAAGAAAATACCAGAGGGGGCCCACACCCTGGCCACGAGGGTGGGGGTGCGCCCTACCCCCCTGGGCGCGCCCCTGACACTTCCCTCCGGGAGGGGGAAATCATCACCATCGTCATCACCAACGATCCTCTCATCGGGAGGGGGTCAATCTCCATCAACATCTTCACTAGCACCATCTCCTCTCAAACCCTAGTTCATCTCTTGTATCCAATCTTTGTATCAAAACCTCAGATTGGTACCTGTGGGTTGCTAGTAGTGTTGATTACTCCTTGTAGTTGATGCTAGTTGGTTTATTCGGTGGAAGATTATATGTTCAGATCCTTAATGCATATTAATACCTCTCTGATTATGAACATGAATATGATTTGTGAGTAGTTACATTTGTTCCTGAGGACATGGGAGAAGTCTTGCTATTAGTAGTCATGTGAATTTGGTATTCGTTCAATATTTTGATGAGATGTATGTTGTCTCTCCTCTAGTGGTCTTATGTGAACGTCAACTACATGAGACTTCACCATTATTTGGGCCTAGACTAAGGCATTGGGAAGTAATAAGTAGATGATGGGTTGTAGAGTGACAGAAGCTTAAACCCCAGTTTATGCGTTGCTTCGTAAGGGCTGATTTGGATCCATATGTTTCATGCTATGGTTAGGTTTACCTTAATACTTCTTTTGTAGTTGCGGATGCTTGCAATAGGAGTTAATCATAAGTGGGATGCTTGTCCAAGTAAGGGCAGCACCCAAGCACCGCTCCACCCACATATCAAATTATCAAAGTACCGAACGTGAATCATATGAGCGTGATGAAAACTAGCTTGACGATAATTCCCATGTGTCCTCGGGAGCGTTTTCCTTCATATAAGAAATTGTCCAGGCTTGTCCTTTGCTACAAAAAGGATTGGGCCACCTTGCTGCACCTTATTTACTTTTATTACTTGTTGCTCGTTACCAATTACCTTATCACAAAACTATCTGTTACCGATAATTTCAGTGCTTACAAAGAATACCTTACTGAAAACCGCTTGTCATTTCCTTCTGCTCCTCGTTGGGTTCGACACTCTTACTTATCGAAAGGACTACGATAGATCCCCTACACTTGTGGGTCATCAAGACTCTTTTCTGGCGACGTTGCCGGGGAGTGAAGCGCCTTTGGTGAGTGGAATTTGGTAAGGAAAAATATATATAGTGTGCTGAAATTTACTATCACTTGTTACTATGGAAAGTAATCCTTTGAGGGGCTTGTTCGGGGTATCTTCACCCCAACCGGTAGAGCAAATAGTTGCTCCTCAACCTACTGAACCTATTGAAAATGTTTACTTTGAAATTCCTTCGGATATGATAGAGAAACTGCTAGCTAATCCTTTTGCAGGAGATGGAACATTGCATCCCGATTTACACTTAATCTATGTGGATGAAGTTTGTGGATTATTTAAGCCCGCAGGTATGCCCGATGATGTTATCAAGAAGAAGGTCTTCCCTTTATCTTTGAAGGGAGATGCATTGACATGGTATAGGTTATGTGATGATATGGGATCATGGAACTACAAACGATTGAAATTGGAATTTCATCAGAAGTTTTATCCTAAGCCTCTTGTTCATCATGATCGTAATTATATATATATTTTTTGGCCTCGCGAAGGAGAAAGCATCGCTCAAGATTGGGGGAGGCTTAAGTCAATGTTATATTCATGCCCCAATCATGAGCTCTCAAGAGAAATGATTATTCAAAAATTTTATGCTCGGCTTTCTGACAGCAATCGCTCCATGCTCGATACTTCTTGTACTGGTTCTTTTATGATGAAGACTATTGAATTCAAATGGGATTTATTGGAAAGAATTAAACGCAACTCTAGAAATTGGGATCTCGACGAGGGTAAGGAGTCAGGTATAACACCTAAGTTTGATTGTGTTAAATCTTTTATGGATATCGATGTTTTCCGTAAGTTTAGCACTAAATATGGACTTCACTCTGAGATAGTAGCTTCTTTCTGTGGATCATTTTCTACTCATGTTGATCTCCCTAAGGAGAAGTGGTTTAAATATCATCCTCCCATAGAAGTAAAAGTAGTTGAACCTATTAAAGTTGAAGAAAAGACTATCACTTATAATGATCCTATTGTTCCTACTACTTATGTTGAGAAACCACCCTTCCCTGTTATAATAAAGGATCATGCTAAAGCTTCAACTGTTGTCAACAAAAGTAATATTAGGACACCTATACCCCCTGAGCAAATTAAAGTTGAACCTAATATTGCTATGGTTAAAGATGTCTTGGCTGATAATATTGATGGGCATGTTATTTACTTCTGTGATGAAGCTGCTAGAATTGCTAAACCTGGTGCTGAAGATAAACATAGACCTGTTGTAGGCATGCCTGTTATTTCTGTTAAAATAGGAGATCATTGTTATCATGGCTTATGTGATGTGGGTGCTAGTGCTAGTGAAATACCTCATTCCGTATATGAAGAAATTATGCATGATATTGCACCCGCTGAGTTAGAAGATATTGATGTTACAATTAAGCTTGCCAATAGGGATACTATATCACCTATTGGGATTGTTAGAGATGTTGAAGTCTTGTGTGGGAAGGTTAAATATCCTGGTGATTTTCTTGTTCTTGGTTCCCCACAAGATAGCTTTTGCCCCATTATATTTGGTAGATCCTTCTTGAACACTACTAATGCTAGGATAGACTGCGAAAAGCATACTATTACTATTGGCCTGGATGATATGTCTCATGATTTTAACTTTGCTAAATTTCATAGACAACCCCGTGATGAGGAATTGCCTAGTAAAGATGAAATTATTGGTCTTGCTTCTATTGTCGTGCCTCCTAATGATCCTTTAGAACAATATTTGCTTGATCATGAAAATGATATGTTTATGAATGAAAGAAGGGAAATAGATGAAGTATTCTTTAAACAGGGACCCATTCTTAAACACAACTTGCCTGTCGAAATCCTAGGGGATCCTCCTCCACCCAAGGGTGATCCCGTGTTTGAGCTTAAACCATTACCTGATACTCTGAAATATGCTTATCTGGATGAAAAGAAGATATATCCTATTATTATTAGTGCTAACCTTTCAGAGGAGGAAGAAAAACTATTGAAAACTCTGAAGAAGCATCGTGCTGCTATTTGATATACTCTTGATGATCTTAAGGGCATTAGTCCCACTCTATGTCAACACAAAATAAATTTGGAGAAAGACGCCAAACCAGTTATTGATCACCAACGACGGATAAATCCTAAGATGAAAGAAGTGGTAAGAAAGAAAATATTAAAGCTCCTCGAGGCAGGTATAATTTATCCCATTGCTGATAGTCAGTGGGTAAGTCCTATCCATTGTGTCCCTAAGAAGGGAGGTATTACTGTCGTTCCTAATGATAAAGATGAATTGATCCCGCAAAGAATTATTACAGGTTATAGGATGGTAATTGATTTCCGCAAATTAAATAAAGCTACTAAAAAAGATCATTACCCTTGCCTTTTATTGATCAAATGCTAAAAAGATTAACCAAACATACACATTTTTGCTTTCTAGATGGTTATTCTGGGTTCTCTCAAATACCTGTGTCAGCGGATGATCAAGAAAAGACTACTTTTACTTGCCCTTTCGGTACTTTTGCTTATAGACGTATGCCTTGGTTTATGTAATGCACCTGCTACCTTTCAAAGATGCATGATGGTTATATTCTCTGATTTTTGTGAAAAGATATGTGAGGTTTTCATGGATGATTTCTCCATCTATGGATCCTCTTTTGATGATTGCTTGAGCAACCTTGATCGAGTTTTGCAGATATGTGAAGAAACTAATCTTGTCTCGAATTGGGAAAAGTGCCACTTTATGGTTAATGAAGGTATTGTCTTCGGGCATAAAATTTCCGAAAGAGGTATTGAAGTTGATAAAGTTAAAGTTGATGCTATTGAAAAGATGTCGTGTCCTAAGGACATCAAAGGTATAAGAAGCTTCCTTGGTCACGCCGGTTTTTATAGGAGGTTCATTAAGGACTTCTCAGAAATTTCTCGGCCTCTGACTAATCTATTACAAAAAGATATACCTTTTGTCTTTGATGATGATTGTGTAGAAGCATTTGAAATACTTAAGAAAGCTTTGATATCTGCACCTATCGTTCAGCCACCTGATTGGAATTTACCCTTTGAAATTATGTGTGATGCTAGTGATTATGCTGTAGGTGCTGTTCTAGGGCAAAGAGTTGATAAGAAATTAAATGTTATTCAATATGCTAGTAAAACTCTAGACAGTGCCCAAAGAAATTATGCTACTACTGAAAAAGAATTTTTAGCAGTTGTATTTCCTTGTGATAAGTTCAGACCTTATATTGTTGATTGTAAAGTAACTGTTCACACTGACCATGCTGCTATTAAATATCTCATGGAAAAGAAAGATGCTAAACCTAGACTTATTAGATGGGTTCTCTTGCTACAAGAATTTGATTTACACATTATTGATAGAAAGGGACCTGAGAACCCCGTTGCAGACAACTTGTCTAGGTTAGAGAATGTTCTTGATGACCCACTACTTATTGATGATAGCTTTCCTGATGAACAATTAGATGTCATAAATGCTTCTCGTACTGCTCCATGGTACGCTGATTATGCTAATTACATTGTTGCTAAATTTATACCACCTAGTTTCACATACCAGCAAAAGAAAAAGTTTTTCTATGATTTGAGACATTACTTCTGGGATGACCCACATCTTTATAAAGAAGGAGTAGATGGTGTTATTAGACGTTGTGTACCTGAGCATGAACAGGAGCAGATCCTACGCAAGTGTCACTCCAAGGCTTATGGAGGACACCACGCTGGAGACAGAACTGCACATAAGGTATTGCAATCTGGTTTTTATTGGCCTAATCTTCAAGGATGCTCGTAAGTTTGTCTTGTCTTGTGATGAATGTCAAAGAATTGGTAACATTAGTAGACGTCAAGAAATGCCTATGAATTATTCACTTGTTATTGAACCATTTGATGTTTGGGGCTTTGATTATATGGGACCGTTTCCTGCCTCTAATGGATATACACATATTTTAGTTGTTGTTGATTACGTTACTAAGTGGGTAGAAGCTATTCCAACTAGTAGTGTTGATCATAACACTTCTATTAAGATGCTTAAAGAAGTTATTTTCCGAGGTTTGGAGTCCCTAGATACTTAATAACTGATGGTGGTTCACATTTTATTCATGGTGCTTTCCGTAAAATGCTTGCTAAGTATGATGTTAACCATAGAATTGCCTCTCCATACCACCCACAGTCTAGTGGTCAAGTAGAATTGAGTAACAGAGAGCTTAAATTGATTTTGCAAAAGACTGTTAATAGATCTAGAAAGAATTGGTCCAAGAAACTTGATGATGCATTATGGGCTTATAGAACTGCATACAAAAATCCTATGGGTATGTCTCCGTATAAAATGGTTTATGGAAAAGCATGTCACTTACCTCTTGAACTTGAACATAAGGCATATTGGGCCATTAAAGAGCTCAATTATGATTTAAAACTTGCCGGTGAGAAGAGGTTATTTGACATTAGCTCACTTGATGAATGGAGAACCCAAGCCTATGAGAATGCCAAGCTATTTAAAGAAAAGGTTAAAAGATGGCATGACAAAAGGATACAAAAGTGTGAGTTTAATGTAGGTGATTATGTCTTGCTATACAACTCTCGTTTAAGATTTTTTGCAGGAAAACTTCTCTCTAAATGGGAAGGCCCTTACGTTATTGAGGAGGTCTATCCTTCCGGTGCCATTAAAATCAACAACTTCGAAGGCACAAATCCGAAGGTGGTGAACGGTCAAAGAATCAAACATTATATCTCAGGTAATCCCATAAATGTTGAAACCAATATTATTGAAACCATAACCCCAGAGGAATACATAAGGAACACTTTCCAGAACGTTTCAGACTCCGAAAAGGAATAGGTATGTGGTACGGTAAGTAAACCGACTCCAAAACAGTTCTAATGGCAATTTTTCTCCGTTTTGGAATATTTAAGAAAATAGGAAAATAAGAAGCAGTCCGGGAAGGACACGAGGCATCCACGAGCGTGGGAGGCGCGCCCTACCGCCTGGGCGCGCCCCCCTACCTCGTGGGCACCTCATGTGCTCTTCGGACTCTGTTTTCTTGCACGTTACTTCTTTTGGTCGGTAAAAATTCATTATATAATCTCCTGAAGGTTTTGACCACTGTATACGCAATTATCCTTTGTCTTTGTTTCGAGCTGTGTTTCTGACAGATCTAGATCACCATGACGTCTCCAAGCGCCCCCAAGGACAAGTTTTTCGAGAACGTCATCAACCCCTACCTCGCGAAAGTGCTGCAACATCCTCAAACCATTGAGATGCGTGAGGGGTTGCTGCACATTCACGATGTGGAGGGACCAAGGAGGACCGGAAGCACGGAGACAAGGCTTGAAGCAATGGAGCAATAAGTTTCCTAGTGTCAAGAGATGGTGGAGCGTGGACTCGACTCCAACCACATAATGATCACGGAGTTCACCAACAACCACAAGCTATATGCCAAGAACATTGGGGAGACCATCTTCAAGCTTCACGAGAAAATCAAGCACCTCCAGGCCCAGATCTATGACCTGCAAAACCAAAACTGGGAGTATGAATATAGATTCAGGAGGATGAGTTTGGCTGCAGATTTGAGGATTCCAGAGACTCGATCATCCTTCTATGATGGTGAGCCTATGCCTTGGAAGATGGACGACAAGCCTACATCATCAACAACTCCATCGTCACTACCTCCGAGGAAGGAGAACTGAGTATTGGGTATGGGCACTCCCCTTGGCAACTGCCAAGCTTGGGGGAGGTGCCCCGGTATCGTATCACCATCACACTCCTATCTTTACCGTTTTTCTTAGTTCGATCCTTTTGGTAATATCTTGATTTAGAAGAATAAAGTTTTAGTATGATTTAGTTTTGAGTTTTGCTTTATGATCTCTCTATGTAATCGAGTCCGTGAGTTATATATAATAAAGATTAGTATTGAGTCAAGGGCTTGATTATCTTGCTATGATCTTGAGGGAATAATAAGAAAAAGAAAGAGTAAAAAGAAATAAAGAGATCATATGGATCTTATGTAGAGTAATGACTTCACATATAAAGAGTATGATGATTAAAAGTTGTTGAGAGTTGACAAACATAGTTTTGGTCATCGCTGCAATTAATAGGAAGTGATAAAGAAAGAGAGGTTCACATATAAATATACTATCTTGGACATCTTTTATGATTGTGAGCACTCATTAAAATATGACATGCTAAAGATTTGATGTTGGACAAGGAAGACAACGTAATGGGTTATGTTTTCTTATAACTGAAATAAAGTATATTGTCATGGATCGTCCAACATGTTGAGCTTGCCTTTCCCTCTCATGCTAGCCAAATTCTTTGCAACAAGTAGAGATACTACTTGTGCTTCCAAATACCCTTAAACCCAGTTTTGCCATGAGAGGCCACCATATCTACCTATGGATTGAGTAAGATCCTTCAAGTAAGTTGTCATTGTGCAAGCAATAAAAATTGCTCTCTAAATATGTATGATTTATTAGTGTGGGAGAAAATAAGCTTTATACGATCTTGTGATATAGAAGCAATAAAAGCGACGGACTGCATAATAAAGGTCTATATCACAAGTGGAAATATAAAGTGACGTTCTTTTGCATTAAGATTTTGTGCATCCAACATAAAAGCACATGACAACATCTGCTTCCCTCTGCGAAGGGCCTATCTTCTACTTTTATCTTCTACCTTATGCAAGAGTCATGGTGGTCTTCACCTTTCCTTTTTATATTTTATCCTTTGGCAAGCACATTGTGTTGGAAAGATCCTGGTATATATATCCAATTGGATGTAAGTTAGCATGAACTATTATTGTTGACATTACCCTTGAGGTAAAAGGTTGGGAGGCGAAACTATAAGCCCCTATCTTTCTCTGTCTCCGATTAAAACTCCGTAACCATCAGTATTGCGTGAGTGTTAGCAATTGTGAAAGACTAAATGATAGTTGAGTATGTGGACTTGCTGAAAAGCTCTTACATAGACTCTTTTCGATGTTATGATAAATTGCAATTGCTTCAATGACCGAGATTATAGTTTGTTAGTTTTCAATAAAGTTTCTGATTCATACTTGACATTGTGAATAGATTGTTATTTTAGCATAAGAAATCATATGACAATATTCATATATGTTACTGTTATAAGAATGATCATGATGCCCTGATGTCCGTATTTTATTTTATCCAAACCTCTATCTCTAAACATGTGGGCATATTTTTCGATTTCGGCTTTCGCTTGAGGACAGGCGAGGTCTAAGCTTGGGGGAGTTGATACGTCCATTTTGCATGATGCTTTGATATTGAAATTTATTGCATTATTGGCTGTTATTACACATTATGTCACAATACTTATGAATTTTCTCTCTTATTTTACAAGGTTTACACGAAGAGGGAGAATACCAGTAGCTGGAATTCTGGGCTGGAAAAGGAGCAAATATTATAGACCTATTCTGCACAACTCCAAAAGTCCTGAAACTCCACGGAAGTCAGTTTTGGAATTTATAAAAAATACTGAGCGAAGAAAATACCAGAGGGGGCCCACACCCTGGCCACGAGGGTGGGGGGCGCGCCCCCTGCCTCGTGGGCCCCCTGGCTGGCCTCCGGTGTCCATCTTCTACTATATGAAGTCTTTTACCCTGGGAAAAATCATAAGCAAGCTTGCGGGATGAAACTCCGCCGCCACGAGGCGGAACCTTGGCGGAACCAATCTAGGGCTCCGGCAGAGCTGTTTTGCCGGGGACACTTCCCTCCGGGAGGGGGAAATCATCACCATCGTCATCACCAACGATCCTCTCATCGGGAGGGGGTCAATCTCCATCAACATCTTCACCAGCACCATCTCCTCTCAAACCCTAGTTCATCTCTTGTATCCAATCTTTGTAGTATTGATACTCCATAATACTGAAGGTAATTCCTCCACCCACCAACCCGGCGTCCTCTGCAAAGGAACCATAAGCCGGGGCTTGATGCCTCTCAATATTTCCTGATTGGCTCTTTCAGCTTGGCCATTGGACTGGGGGTGAGCCACTGATGATACATCAAGACGAATATGCTCTCGTTGACAAAATTCTTTCATAGCACCCTTGGACAGATCAGCACCATTATCAGTGATAATACTGTGGGGAAAACCAAAACGGAAAATCACCTTTTTGATGAACTGAACCACCGTCGCCGCATCACACTTATGGAACGGCTCTGCCTCAACCCACTTTGTAAATTTGTCAACCGCCACCAGAAGGTGGGTCTTCTTATCCTTGGACCTTTTGAAAGGTCCAACCATATCCAGCCCCCAGACTGCAAACGGCCAAGTAATTGGAATCGCCCTCAATTCTTGAGCCGGCACATGAGCTCGTTTTGAAAATTTCTGACAGCCATCACATATACTGACCAGATCCTCTGCATTAGCATGAGCCGTCAACCAATAAATCCATGACGGAAAGCCTTGGCTACGAGAGACTTAGAGCCGGCATGATGACCACAATCTCCTTGATGAATCTCTTGTAGAATCTCACAGCCTTCCTCAGGAGAAACACAATGTTGAAACACCCCTGTGACACTACAACGGTGCAACTCTCCATTGACAATAGTTATTGACTTAGACCGTTGGGTTATCTGCCTCGCCAAAGTTGCATCCTCAGGTAACTCGCCCCGGGTCATATAACCCAAATATGGAACTACCAATCAGGAATAGAAAGAAGAGCCGCCACCAGTTGTGTGTCCGCGTCAGGAATAGCAAGATCTTCCTCTGTAGGCAACTTGACTGAAGGGTTATGCAGGATATCTAGGAAAACGTTAGGTGGCACCGGCTTACGCTGGGACCCTAATAGGATCAAAGCATCAGTCGCCTCATTCTTCCTGCGATCAACATGTTCCACTTGATAACCTTTGAAATGACCAGCAATAGCATCAACCTTGCGACGATAAGCCGCCATGAGTGGATCCTTAGAATCCCAAGTGCCTGAAACTTGCTGAGCCACCAAATCTGAGTCACCAAAGCACCTCACTCAGCTTAGATTCATCTCCTTAGCCATCCGAAGACCATGGAGCAAGGCTTCATACTCAGCTGCATTGTTAGTACAAGGGAACATCAACCTTAAAACATTACAAAATTTATCACCTCGTGGGGAAGTTAAAACAACTCCAGCCCCCGAGCCCTCCAACTGCATGGATCCATCAAAGTGAATAGTCCAATATGTGTTATCCGGCTTCTCTTCAGGCATTTGCAGCTCTGTCCAATCATTGATGAAATCCACAAGCGCTTGAGACTTGATGGCTGTGTGAGGTATATATTTCAAACCATGGGGTCAAGGCTCAATGGCCCACTTGGCTACCCGACCTATGGCCTCTCTGTTTTGAATAATATCCCCTAAGTGAGCAGAACTAACCAGAGTGATGGAATGACCAAAGAAATATTGCTTGAGCTTTCGACTAGCCATGAACACCCCATATACCAGCTTCTGCCAATGTGGATACCTCTGCTTGGATTCAATAAGCACCTCACTGATATAATAAATTGGCCTCTGAACTGGATGTTCCTTGCCTGCTTCATTCCGTTCCACCACAATCGCCACACTGACAGCCCGGGCATTGGCAGCCACATATAACAACAATGGCTCTTTATCAATAGGAGCAGCAAGGACTGGCGGCTCAGCCAACTGTTTCTTCAAGGCTTCAAACGCCTCATTAGCAGCATCACTCCAGACAAAGTAATTTGTCTTCTTCATCATCTAGTACAGAGGGATAGCCTTTTCACCCAACTGACTTATGAACCGGCTCAAGGCCGCAATACGACCTGCCAGACACTGAACATCATTGAAACACGCCGGTTTAGCCAAGGAAGTAACAACCTTGATCTTTTCCGGGTTAGCCTCAATGCCTCTTTCAGAAACCAGAAAACCCAAGAGCTTGCCTGCTGGTACGCCAAAGACACACTTGGCCGGGTTAAGCATCATCCTTTAGACAGATACGTCCATTTTGCATCATGCTTTGATATTGAAATTTATTGCATTATGGGCTATTATTACACATTATGTCACAATACTTATGCCTTTTCTCTCTTATTTTACAAGGTTTACATGAAGAGGGAGAATACCGGCAGCTGGAATTCTGGGCTGGAAAAGGAGCAAATATTAGAGACCTATTATGCACAACTCCAAAAGTCCTAAAACTCCACGGAAGTCAGTTTTGGAATTTATAAAAAATACTGAGCGAAGAAAATACCAGAGGGGGCCCACACCCTGGCCACGAGGGTGGGGGCACGCCCTACCCCCCCTGGGCGCACCCCCTGCCTCGTGGGCCCCTTGGCAGGCCTCCGGTGTCCATCTTCGGCTATATGAAGTCTTTTACCCTGGGAAAAATCATAAGCAAGCTTGTGGGACGAAACTCCGCTGCCACGAGGCGAAACCTTGGCGGAACCAATCTAGGGCTCCGGCAGAGCTGTTCTACCGGGGACACTTCCCTCCGGGAGGGGGAAATCATCACCAACGATCCTCTCGTCGGGAGGGGGTCAATCTCCATCAACACCTTCACCAGCACCATCTCCTCTCAAACCCTACTTCATCTCTTGTATCCAATCTTTGTATCAGAACCTCAGATTGGTGCATGTGGGTTGCTAGTAGTGTTGATTACTCCTTGTAGTTGATGCTAGTTGGTTTATTCGGTGGAATATTATATGTTCAGATCCTTAATGCATATTAATACCTCTCTTATTATGAACATGAATATGATTTGTGAGTAGTTACATTTGTTCCTGAGGACATGGGAGAAGTCTTGCTATTAGTAGTCATGTGAATTTGGTATTCGTTCAATATTTTGATGAGATGTATGTTGTCTCTCCTCTAGTGGTGTTATGGGAACGTCGACTACATGACACTTCACCATTATTTGGGCCTAGAGGAAGGCATCGGGAAGTAATAAGTAGATGATGGGTTGCTAGAGTGACAGAAGCTTAAACCCTAGTTTATGCGTTGCTTCGTAAGGGGCTGATTTGGATCCATATGTTTCATGCTATGGTTAGGTTTACCTTAATACTTCTTTTGTAGTTGCGGATGCTTGCAATAGGAGTTAATCATAAGTGGGATGCTTGTCCAAGTAAGGGCAGCACCCAAGCACCGGTCCACCCACATATCAAATTATCAAAGTACGGAACGCGAATCATATGAGCGTGATGAAAACTAGCTTGACAATAATTCCCATGTGTCCTCGGGAGCGTTTTCCTTCATATAAGAAATTGTCCAGGCTTGTCCTTTGCTACAAAAAGGATTGGGCCACCTTGCTGCACCTTATTTACTTTTATTGCTTTTTGCTCGTTACCACTTACCTTATCACAAAACTATCTGTTACCGATAATTTCAGTGCTTACAGAGAATACCTTACTGAAAACCGCTTGTCATTTCCTTCTGCTCCTCGTTGGGTTCGACCCTCGTACTTATCGAAAGGACTACGATAGATCCCCTACACTTGTGGGTCATAATAGACCCAGAGATTGTTAAAGGTTTCTTTCAAACCATCTATCGAGGTTTCTTTCTTCCTTGACTTCACTACAATATCATCCACATAAGCATGCACATTGCGCCCAATCTGACCATGAAGGCAATTTTGCACACACCGCTGATAAGTCACCTGGGCACTCTTGAGCCCAAATGGCATAGACACATAGCAGAAGGCTCCAAAGGGAGTGATGAAAGTTGTCTTCTCCTGGTCCTTAACTGCCATCTTGATCTGATGATACCCATAATAAGCATCCAAAAAACTCAAGCGCTCACAACCCGTTGTAGCATCAATAATCTGATCAATACGAGGGAGAGCAAAAGGATCTGCCGGACAAGCTTTATTAAGGTCTGTGTAATGCACACACATGCGCCAAGTACCATTTTTCTTAAGTACCAGCACCGGGTTAGCCAACCATTTAGGATGAAAGACTTCAACAATGAACCCAACTGCCAAGAGTCGGGCCACTTCTTCACTAATGGCCTTACACCTCTCTTCGTTGAAGCGACGAAGGAATTGTTTGACCTGTTTAAACTTGGGATCAATATTGAGAGTGTGCTCAGCGAGTTCCCTCGGTACACCTGGCATGTCTGAAGGCTTCCATGCAAAGATGTCCCGGTTCTCATGGATGAACTCGATGAGCGCGCTTTCCTATTTCGGATCCAGATTAGCACGGATGCTGAACTGCTTTGATGAATCGCCAGGAACAAAATCAAAAAACTTAGTGTCGTCCGCCGATTTAAACTTCAACAGAGGATCATGCTCCGTAGTTGGCTTCTTCAAGGATGTCATATCCGCCGGGTCAACATTATCCTTGTAGAATTTTAACTCTTCTGTTGCACAAACAGACTCAGCATAAGCCACATCACCTTCTTCACACTCCAAGGCTATCTTCCGGCTCCCATGCACTGTAATGGTACCCTTGTGACCCGGCATTTTGAGCTGTAAATAAACATAACAAGGCCTTGCCATGAACTTAGCATAAGCCGGCCGTCCAAACAGAGCATGATAAGGGCTCTTCATTTTCACCACCTCGAAAGTCAACGTCTCCGATCTGGAATCATGATCATCACCAAAAGCCACTTCCAACATTATCTTGCCCACTGGATACGCCAACTTATCAGGCACCATGCCGTGAAACACAGTGTTCGACAGCTTAAGATCTTTGTCAGTCAAGCTCATGCGACGAAAGGTTTCATAGTAGATGTTGATGCTGCTACCCCCATCCATGAGTACCTTAGTAAATCTGTATCCTCCAACCTGAGGTGCCACCACCAGAGCTAAGTGACCCGGATTATCAACCCGGGGCGGGTGATCCTCACGGCTCCACAGAATAGGATGTTCAGACCATCGCAAGTAACGGGGAACGGACGGCTCAAGTGCGTTCACTCCCTTTTATGGAGCTTCTGATCCCGCTTACACAAACTCGTGGTGAATACATGGTGCTATCCACTATTCAACTGCTTCGGGTTACTCTGATAACTGGATTGCTGCTGCTGATTCCCTTGACCAGACTGTTGATTAAAACCACCTTGATTGCCTTGGCCCTGGAAGCCACAGTTTGAACCGCCACCACCAAAGCCGGGTCCGTGAGAGCCGGATCCGGAACCGCCATTCGGGCCATGATTGTTCTGGAAAAAGTTGGAGTTCCTATACTCCTTCATGATGAAGCAATCCTTCCACAGATGAGTAGCCGGCTTCTCATGCGTACCATGCTTTGGGCAAGGCTGATTCATCGTTGCCTCAAGGTTAAATTTTGGTCCTCCAAACCGGGCCGGTTTTCCCATGCGACACTGATTATTATTCTGCATATTGGTGTTAGCCACAAAGTCCAAATTACCATCAGCCTTGCGCTTACCATTTCCACTTTGACCTGCCGGGTTATGCTGCTACCCTTTCGCATTGCTGCTCTTCTTTCCCTGTCCCGGCTTTTCATCATCAGACTCGGGGTCCTTGGTACTATCAGAGTCGGCATATTTGACGAGAGCCGCCATGAGCTCCCCCATGTCATTGCAGTGGCATTTAAGCCGCCCCAGTTTCTGCTTAAGGGGGATGAAACGACAATTTTTCTCCAACATCAAGACTGCTGAACCGGCATTGATACTATCCGACGAGTGTATGACAGTTGAGATCCGGCGCACCCAATGGGTTGTTGACTCGCCCTCACCTTGGACACAAGAATCCAAATCCAAGATTGACATAGGCTGCTTGCACATGTCTTTAAAATTTTGGATAAAACGGGCTTTCAACTCTGCCCATGACCTAATGGAGTTAACAGGTAGCCCTTTCAACCAAGTACGAGCCGGCCCATCTAACATCATGGTGAAATACTTAGCACACGCAGCATCACTAACACCCAGCATCTCCATGGCCATCTCATAACTCTCAATCCAAGCTTCAGGGGGTTGATCTGCTGTGTAATTAGGCACCTTATGAGGACCCTTGAAATCCTTAGGCAGGCGCCCGTTACGCAGAGCCGGCACTAAACATGGCACACCCAAGGTTCTAGAGATCACGCTTGCCTCCACCGAAGCTGATGGATAAACTGGAGATTGTTGTTGAGCCGCTAGCTGAGCCGCTAGCTCAGCCTCTCGACGCGCCCTGCCTTGATCCACCAAGGTCTGAGCATCGGCACCACCGCGCGCCGGGTCATGCCCACGAGGCTGGTTACGGCGCTGTTCACTGCTCGAAACTGCTGGTGAGTCAATGTGCCTACTATAACTCCGGCTTGGATGAGGGGTTGAGTGAATCCTTTCACGACTGTACGAATAAGCCGCCTGCTAATCCAACGCCATCTGAAGAAGTTCTCTGGCTCGTCGTGTCTCAATCGCCGCCGGAGACTCTCCTTCAACCGGGAGAGCCGCCAAACGTGTCGCCGCAGCAATCATATTATCCAAAGGATTACAGTAATGACCCAACGGTGTCAGAGTACATGATGGGGCGGAGTAGTATTCAAACGAGGTGGATTCATCGTACGCGGCTGAACCGGAGCTCCGGTCCCAGGTGCCTCAACCGCTCGGTTCACCACCGGCGGGTCACTGGTCCCTGCCCCAGGCGTGTTGAATAGGTTTCTCACCTCATAAACCGGAGGTAAACGAGTCTGATGCCTCCTCCTCGTGATTTCATTTGAAGCGTTTTGATCCAAGGTGAGCCGGAAAGAGTCTGCCTGAATCCGTTGAGCCTGAGCATCCAAAGCAGCTCGCTCCGTGGGCATCCTAGCGTTCTGTAACAGCCCCAAAATCGGGTTATCAATTTTTGTGCTGTTATTCCTTCCTGGCACTCAGTTTCAAAAAATTTCTCCTGAGTTTGCTGGATGACTCTGACTATTCTTGTCATTTTCAACCTTTCAAAACCTTTCTCATGTCTTTGTCAGTGGGCAAGACCTCATTTGCATCATCTCAAACCCTAAATCCAAATTTTTGGAATTTGAATATGTCCTTTGTACTTACAAAGGAGTCATCATTTTCCTTGATCTGTTGATCATCCCATCTGTTCCCAGAGACCCTCCTATCCTCCTAATCCTTGGATATGCAAAAATATTGCCAAGTCCAATGCAATATTTTCTACTTATGATTTATTCCTTTCCTTGCCTTTCTGAGGAATAAAATCCAAAGGCATATCTAGTCCTCTCCTGAATTCATGAGAATTGGTGGAGTTGATAGTTATGTCTAATCCAAGCTCTGACAAAGGTATTGGCCATAATTAAATATGGAAAATTGCCTTTTCCTATTGAATACCAATATTGTATTTCTGCCACTTTCCAAAGGAACTACTATTTTTATAGCAGAGAAAATTCCCACATAAATTGTGGAGCTTGTCCTTGCTATATAATCACTAGTTCCATTCTTGTCTCATGTTCCACATATCAAAAATTGGGCACATGATCCAATGCAAGTTTCTGCCTTCTCTGAAATTTTGCAAAGGAAGTGCCTTATTCCTAATTCCTATTGAGCTGCAATTTGGCAGGGTGATTAACCTTGATAATCACCCATGAATACCAAAGATGAGCTCAATCCATTCATCCTAGCTCCCTGTGCAATTTTTCAAAGTTTCTAACCAGAATGCAACTTTGTGAAGGAAGTACCTTCATAGAGTTTTCAAATGGGTTGAAACTTTGCCATCTTCTCAAGTATCTCAAATAATTAGCCTCCACCTAAATTCAGTTCATTTCATTGAACTATGTGAGCACAGGAGCCATTCTTGGTTTCTGTCCAATTTTTCAGTTTGTGAAGCAAGTGCATCTTATATTGCTCATGATGGCTGAAACTTTTCCCAGGTCTTCTCATATCTATATAACCTATCTGCACAAAATTTTGGCTCATTTCAGTTAGCCATTTCCCCTGAGAATTTTTCTCAAGTCTCTGGGCAAAAATGATAGCTGTGAAGGAAGTACCATTTTGGCAAGGCCATTTGGTATAATATTTTTGCAGCATCTACCTATGATAAATCATCAAGCTTTGCCAAGTTTTAGCTCAATCCATCACTCCTAGTGAGTGCTTCTTCCTCATTTAGTTTCTGTACCGGATTTGGCATTTGTACTGCAACTATGCTAAATCATTGTCCTAATGACCTCATAATTCCTAGGTCCGTAGTCCTTACTACCCTAAGCCTCTCAGACATCAAATTTACCTTTTAACCTCTCTGGTTTTATCTCTAGAGTGTGGCCAAGTTTGCAACTGCAAACTTGTGAAGCTTGGTTTACTCATCTCAATTTGTCTCTCCCGTTTCTTTACCGTAGTAACACTCATGTTTCGACGGACTACGCGGTAGACATGAGCTCGCATCAGTAAAAACTCCAGAGCGCGCCTTGTCCGTGGTGATCACGAGGGAAGCCAGCCAAAACGGTTCTCTAGCCACTGTTCTCATCGGCATCGCTGCTCCGACCGGCTCTGGCCTCGCCATTAATGTCCTACATTTCCCCCTCGACGTCGTCTTCCCTCTGGACCGCTCGCCCCCTCTGTTTTCTTCTCCGGCGAGCCGTGCCAATGACCGAACAGTGCGCTACTGTGGCCATCGTCTTCTTCCTCGCTCATGTCCTCTTCTCCCTCTCGTCCGCGAGCGTCGCTCGTCTCCGTGACTCTCTGGCGCTCGTCTGCACCCTCCTCGTCGTCTTCCCGCTCCTCCCCGTGACCGCTGCGACCGGCAGAGCCGTGGCCGGACGCGCTCGGCGGTGCCCGGCTCGGGTGCCCTTGCCTCGGCTATAAATAGCCAGCCCGAGCCCTCCCCGAGCAAGCCAGTCCCCTCCCCTCTCCCTCTGGAGCCCTCTCACACCCGTGCGCGGCCGAATCCCTCGCCGGAGCGCTCAGATTTCCGACAAGCCCATCGCTCTGCCCCGCGCCCAACCCCTCTCTCTGACCGTCCCCTGCTCCGTCCGAGCCCTCCACCGAGCGCGCCACACCCCGGCGACCCTCCCTGGCTCGCCGCCCGTTCGTTTCCCCCACCGGAGCACCCTCTTCACCGGTGGCCGAAGCTCCTCTCCGTCGCGGGCCCTGCAGCCCCTTCTCCGGCGCTCCTCGACGGCAGTGACCACCACCCGGAGATGCGCCTCTCTCTGCTGATCTCCTGGGTAGGTCGCCCGTCCGCTGCCGTGGCCGGACGCGCCGGCAATCGCCGTTGAGGCGATCCCCTCCCTCGGCCATGCTCGATCCCGAGCGGGAGGAAGAAGAAGCCAGGCCAGGCGGGCCCCTTCCCGCGCGACCCCACCTGTCGGTGACCGTAGGGCCTAGCCCAGCGCCACGTCAGTTAAGTGGCGGCGCCTCCGCCGCCAAACCGTTTTCCCCGTGCTGAAAACGTATTCTTCCGTGAGTACGTTTCCCACGTTAGAAAGCGCATTCTTTTGTTCTTTTAGATGAAAATACGTTTTCACTTCTCTGAAGGCGTATTCTCAGAAAGGCGCTTTCTCTTTTTCAGCTCAGCCGGCCGAAGTGCTTATTTTGTGAACGTTCACTGCTTTAGTTGCTTTTCTGCGTAAAAAGTGAACGGCCACAACTTTGGGCTCGTAACTCCGATTGAGGTGATTCCAGCGCTCACTTTCTCTGTTCCTCGAGATCTTTCCGTTGATATCATTTTCATTATGTTTTCACACAGTGAAAATGACCATTTTGCCCTTGCCCGTAAACAGCCCCCTCCGAGAGAGAACTGTTTCCGGCAAATCTTTCCGCGATCGTTTCACACTTCTTCCCGGAGTATTTGTCGACCCCTAGGCAAGCCAACCTCTTATCATAAGCCCCGAACTTGCATGTTGACTTTTCTTGTACCTTGTGTGTGTGTAGTTGCAGTTGTTTCTTATCGTTTTCGTTTGAAGTCATTCCGTTATGCTTGTGTATTCATGACATCTTTTGCCATGCTAATTAGAATGTTATTATTGATAATGCCATGTCACTGCTCTAATTTATTTTGATGACATCGTTATGAAATGCTATGATGATTGTAATGCACCATTGATATGCTAGTACTTGGTATTGTCATGTTCTTTATGTTATAGTTGTTCACTTGAGAAGTTCGGTATTTTATTAAAACATTTGTATGATGCATGTTCATTGTTGCATCCATGTTCATGATGGTGGAGAAGGTAATAAAATGACTTAATAATAACAAACCTCCTCCGTCATCGATGGGATCGAGTCATAGTGCCACCAAATCGAACTTTTTCAGTGCAGCCACATTTGCCTTTATGGGAAGGCCTTAATGCGATCTATTGTCGTGCCTCTCGCTGGTGCCTCCAACGAGGGAAGGTTATGGGCGCGCTACCATGATCAGGTAGGCGGACATAAGCCTTGTGTGCCCGGTTTGGTTTTGAGCTCATGTTCCCGTTTGGGACCGTTTTGTTTTGCCACGACGGTGGCCGTTGGTGTATTTGGTAGACACGGGGCCACCCAAGACTAGCCCAGTGGGGAGTGAGTCGGAGTGGCTGGGAGAGTGTCATGGCAGTAGGTCGGTTTCGTCGGAATGCCGTTGGTCCACCCGAATGGGATGACGAGGCCATGGGTTCCGTGGTGTGGGTATAGTGTGCTACCTCTGCAGAGTGTTAAAGTCTATCGATAGCAACACAGTTCGTAGTAGGTCACACTATCGGGTCTTGGTCGAAATGGAGGATAAACCTGAAATAATTAAGTTGGTAAATAAATATGTGATAACCAGAATGTGGTGACTTGGACTATGAGATAGTCGTGAGAAGTCACGGCGATGTGTTGATATGATCACGAGACGAGGTCTCGGTGAGTGTTGAACCAAGTATGGTTCCGTTTGTGATCCGTGAGTGATCACCGTTTGGTTACAAGGTAACCCGTTGAACCGAGTAAGGTTCTGTTTGTGATTTGTCATGATCACCGTTCGGTTGCGAGGCAACCCGTTGGTAAGAGAGTTCGAGGGACTCAGTGCACAAGTTTGGTTGCATTGCATGAGTAATATGTTGCATTTAAAGAACCATGGCACAACAAGAGATGGTTGCATAAAGTTAACATGTTATGTCTGCATTGGATATGATCGGTAGTTTATTTTCAGCATAGTTTCATGATGCCATGCCATGCTTTGTTTGATATGCTAAGTGATGCCATGATGGATATGATATGCTATGTTTTTCTAGTGCCATGTTAGGAACATGTTTTGATATGCCATGTCATTGCCCTGTTAGTAGATGCTATGATATTGTTCATGCTAGTTGATCTATATCATGCCATGTTAGTAATTGATATGAGATAGGTTGTTGCATGCACTTGGTTCTTGATTTGTCTTCTGCTTGTTTGGATGCATGTATTTGGTTGTCTTGCAAGTACATTCAATGTACTGACCTGGCGTGTCATGCCAGTTTTGTAGGTCGTACCCGAATTGTTCGCTTGATCCGTCGTGCTAGGCCGTAACCTTGCCAGTCCTGTGAGTTGTGGAGCCCAGCCAGAGTTGATGAGCCGCCAAACCAAGACTTCCGCCGCCATTTAAATAGACTTCTGCTGTCAATCGCGATCGTTATCGGAGGCAATTTTAACCTCCTTCAGACCCCCTCTGATAAGAGTAACCTAAACTTCTAATCACCGAGATATCCCGATCCAGTTGGTGCTGGATCGGGTGTTCATCTGCTTCAGGTGGGACACCCTTTCCCCTCATGCCTCTCTTTTTGCCAAAGCCAATGTGGGCTCCGACCATACTCCACTCCTTCTGGATGCCGGTTTGCAGCAACCTATGTCCTCCTCCCGTTTCCAGTTTGATGCCTCTTGGCTTCTTGTTGAGGGTTTCTTAGACATGCTGGCTACTAAGATCGCTAACTTCCTAGCCTCCCAGACTAGATCCTTTGGCCTCATGGATGACCGGCATAGATGCTCTTACGAGTTGCGCAAGTTCCTTAGGGGTTGGTTAGGGCGAAAAAATCTTTAGAGACTCGGATTGAGGATCTTGATCGTACGGCTGACACCTTGGGCCTCTTGGAAGCAGGTTGGTCTTTGCGTTATAACGTTGAAGCCGCGTTGATGCAGTTGCATCAGCAGGCGGAAACTTATTGGCGCCAACATGGTACTCTTAACTGGACGTTAAAAGGGGACTCTCCTACAGCCTATTTCTTTGCCATTGCCAATGGACGAAGAAGGCGTGTTACATTAACAGCCTTCTCATTAATGGTGTCCGGTCTTCGGACCAATCCCTAATCCTTTCCCATGTGGTTTCATTTCCTCTTTGTTGGGGGCCAAACCAGTTAGTGGTTTTACTATTTCTCCCTCCCTGTGGGATAATATCAATAAAGTTTCGGTCGAGGAGAATGAGGCCTTAATGATCCCTCTGTCTGATAAGGAAATCTAGGACGTGGTAAATTCGGCCAATCCCAATGCTACCTCCGGCCCTGATGAGTTCTCTATCCCTTTCTTCAAGAAATTTTGGCCGCAGTTGCGGCGGCTGGTGTGCCAGATCATCCAGGGTTTCTATTTGGGAACTAATGACATCTCGCGCCTCAATTATGCGGTGATTACCCTAATCCCTAAAATTAAAGGTGCTGAGATGATCTCCCAGTTCGGGCCTATTGCCCTAATTAATAACTTTGCGAAGTTCCCGATAAAAGGCTTTGCGACTCGTCTTACCCCTGTCGCTCATAGGACTATCATCCCTTTCCAATCTGCTTTCATTAAAGGGTGTTTTATTCTGGATGGGATCATCTGCCTCCATGAAATAGTACATGACCTCAGATCTCGTAAGTCTAAAGCTGTTATCCTCAAGATGGATTTTGAGAAGGCCTATGACTCGGTCAGTTGGCCTTTCTTGAGGAAGGTTCTCTTGGCGAAAGGCTTTGACGATGCTTATGTTCATAGAATCATGCAGTTGGTCTCGGGGGGCCACACTGCGATCTCTATTAATGGTCATGTCAGTAACTTCTTCGCTAACGGTAGGGGCCTTCGGCAGGGTGATCCAGCTTCTCCAATTCTGTTTAATTTCGTCCCCGATGCCTTTTCCCGTGTCTTATCCAGGGCTGCCTCTCACGGTCATATATCGCCGGTCATTTCTCACCTAATTCCGGACGGTGTTACCCATCTCCAATACGCTGATGATACTATCATTATGGTCGAGCTGAACGATTCTTGCATTGCCCACCTTAAGTTCATTATCCTCTGTTTTGAGGCCTTGTCGGGGCTGAAAATTAATTTCTCAAAGAGCAAGGTCATTGTCACCGGTGTGGATGACAATGAGGCTTTGAGGGTGGCGCACCTTCTCAATTGTAAGCTTGGTTCCTTCCCCTTCAAATACCTGGGCCTCCCTATCTCGCCGGATATGCTTCATTCGAAAGACTTTGCTCCTGTTGTCACTAAGGTGGGTAATACTCCCTCCATTCCATAATGTAGTGCCTATAGATTTTTTTTCAAAAGTCAAACATTACAAACTTTGACCATATTTATAGAGAAAAGTAGGTACATCTAGAATACCAAATGCACATCAATGGATACATCATGAGTTATATTTTCAGAATGTACATGTTTGATATTGTAGATGTAGACAGTTTTCTCTATACACTTGGTCAAAGTTGGCAAAGTTTGACTTTCAGAAAAATCTATAGGCACTATATTATGGAACGGAGGGAGTAGGATGCTCCCCTGGCGTGGCAGGTACAACACCAATGCTAGGAAAGTGGCTCTGATTAATGCCTGCTTGTCTTCCCTTCCTATGTTCCTAATGGGCTTTTACCTTCTTTCGGCTGGGATCCATGCTGGCTTCGATAAGCATAGAGGCGTGTTCTATTGGAATGCGGTGGATAACATGCGCAAATATAGGCTTGTTAAGTGGCAAATCATGTGCATGCAAAAAACCGTGGGGGGTTGGGCATCATTAACACTTCCGTCATGAACAAATGCCTTTTGATTAAATGATGGTGGAAGATCATGTCTAGTGGGGCCGGTTCATTATGCTATTCTATCCTTAAAGCCAAATATTTCCCCCACTCTAGCCCTATGTTTGCGATGGCTCGGCGTGGATCGCAATTCTGGAAAGATCTTATTCGGGTCCACCCGCTTTTTCTTGAGCATGTTAAATTCATTGTAGGAGATGGTACCTCTATTCGTTTTTGGCTTGATCGATGGTGTGGAGACTCACCTCTCTCTGTGAGCTTCCCTACTATTTTTTCTTATTGCACTAACCCGAATATCTCCATCGTGGAGGTGTCGGCTAATAATTGGGACCTGGCCTTCCGTCGTTCCCTTTCGCCTGAAGAGTTGGAAGACTGGCAAAGACTCTCTGCCTTATTCCCCACGCTCTCGGAGATCCCAGATTCGGTGGTTTGGCCTCTCACTACCTCTGGTCGCTCCTCGGTCAAATCTCTATATTCTAAGCTTATTGGTGGTTCCCCCACCAATAGATTCTCTAATATCTGGCAGGCCCGTGCGCCACCAAAGATTAAGATTTTCCTCTGGCAAGCTGTCAGAGGGCGCCTCCCTGTTGCCGATCAAATCCGTAAGAGGAATGGCCCGGGCTCGGAGTTCTGCTCTCTCTGTGGTGCTTTGGAAAACACGAACCATATATTCTTTCATTGTGTGCTTGCTAAGCTTGTTTGGAGCTGCGTTAGATCCTGGCTCCAGGTCACCTGGGACCCCTCTTCTTTTTCCGAACTAAGAGGCCTTGCTAACTCCATGGCAGGCGTTACAAAGAGGGTTTTCTGGGTTGGTCTGGGTGCCATTTGCTGGTCGTTATGGACTACTAGGAACAAGTTTACAATCGAACATGTTTTTCCTGCTAAACCTGCTGACTGTTTATTTAAATCATGTATCTTCTTGCAGCAGTGGAGATCATTGACTAAGCCGGAGGACCGGGCTGCTCTGAATCTTCTCATATCTAAAGTTCGGGCCTCTGCATCGTCTCTATCTGGGCAGGATCATGATGTCTAGGCGTTCTGGAGCCCCGTCGACTAGTTGCTGGCTACGTCGTTTATCTTTTCTCCGGCCTGCGTGCCGTGTGTTGGCAGGGTGCCATGTATCCCTCATACTTTCGGGTCCTTTGGGTTTTTTTTATCTACCCTCGTTTGGGTGTACTTGGTGTTGCTTTGGTTGGCTGGTGGTGTTGTTCTATGACTCTGCTTAGTGGCTTTATTTATAAAGTCCGGCGTATGTCTTTTCTTTAAAAAAGGGTACGAGATATGGATTGTAATCAAGGACGGCTAAACGCTCGGATTGCTTCCTTTAGCAGGCTGCTAAGCACATGCGTTGGCCTCTTCCCCTGAAGATTAAGTTGCATCCTGGCAATCTTGCCCTGAAAACCTGCTACGCTAGTCCAGAGAGTGCACTGTACTTATAGACTTACATGCATGCATATAGCACAGGAGCTACGTACGTAAGAGTAGCAGGCTACTCATCCACCTATGCACGCAAAGTATAAGCTTTTGCAGTTCAAGCGAGCGGCAGGCACGGCACGTTACGCTCCGGCGCGGCATTGACAAAGTACTACGAAGCAAGCAGATAGATGCCAACTCGATCGATCGCCTATAAATTGCCAGGTACCATGCATACAAACATACCCATCTCCATCAATCACCAGCAACAAAAACGCTAGTAACTAAACACTAAGCTAGTACTAGCAACGTGAAGGCGCTCGCAATGGCGAGACGTCTGGGAGTCGTGCGCTTTATCTGCTGTCGTCCTTCTCGCCACCGTGGCAGCCACCGCCGGGCAATCCAGGCACCCACCCACTGCCCAGGGGCTGAAGCAGAAGCCGAGGCCGAAGCCGAAGCCGAAGCCGATGAGGGTCAAGTGCACTGAGAAGCGCAAGGTGAACCCCTACTGCTTCAACCGGAACATGGACTGCCCCGCCAACTGCCCCCAGTCCTGCTACCCCGACTGCAACACATGCAAACCCGTCTGCGGTAACCACTCGATCTTTTTACATGTCTTAACAATGGAGCTACTTACGTACGTTGATTTTGTTGGTGAATGGTTTTGGTTCGTGCCTTCGTGCAGTCTGCAACACCCCCGGAGCATGCGGCGACCCGCGGTTCATCGGTGGTGACGGCAACGCCTTCTACTTCCACGGACGCAGGGACGCCGACTTCTGCGTCGTCTCCGACCGCGACCTTCACATCAACGCGCACTTCATCGGCAAGAGCGGCCACAGCGGCATGTCCCGGGACTTCACCTGGATCCAGGCCATTGCCGTGCTCTTCGACGGCCACCGCCTCTACCTCGGTGCCAGGAAGACCGGCACCTGGGACGACGCCGTCGAGCACCTGGACATCACCCTCGACGGCGAGCATGTCTACCTTCCCGCTGACCTCATCGACGTCCAGCCGCGTGCCCGAGCTGTCCGTGACCCGCACCAAGGCGACCAACGGCGTCCTCGTCGCCGTCGCCGGAAAGTTCAGCGTCAGGGCCAACGCCGTGCCCATCACCGGGGAGGAATCGAGGGTGCACCGCTACGGCGTCACCGCCGATGACTGCCTCGCGCACCTCGAGCTGGCGTTCAAGTTCGACGCCCTCACCGACGACGTCCACGGTGTGGTCGGACAGACGTACCGCTCCGACTACGTGAACCATTTCGACGTGAGGGCATCCATGCCCACCATGGGAGGAGATGCCACCTTCACCACCTCCAGCCTGTTCGCCGCCGACTGCAGCGTGGCGCGCTATGGAGTCAGCCGTGGAAACGACGGTGCCGCGGTGCAATCTGAGCTCGCTGGTACTGTCACCTGCGCCAGTGGCATGGACGGCAAGCGTGTGATGTGCAAGAAGTAAAACGCTTCTTGCATGCATATGGCGACTGCTGTACTGGCCGTGCATGTCTGCATGCATGCACGGTTGACAAGTACACACAGAAATAAGCAAAGGACATAAATTAATGTGTTTGGATTTGGAAATACTATGTGGCATTTGCAATTATCTGTTGCACCGGCGAGAATATCGATTCAAACTTTTCATTCAACTGTTGAAATTCTTTTTTTTGCGGGGTATTCAACTGTTGAAATTCTAGCTCTCGTTTGGTGGCGGATCTCTCAGCCAGGTTCTTTGTATTTTTTGGTTTGACTTTGCCACCCGATGCCGGGTTTTATGGACTATTAGGAAATAAATTTACCATTGAGCATTTTTTCTAACAAACCATGTGGTTGCTTGTTCAAAATGCTTGCACTCTTAGAGAGAAGCCTCTGCTTCTATTTTAGTTCTTTCACCTACAAAAACATAACAGAATCTCCAGCTTGTAACTCAGGCATAGAATGTGACGATACTTGTCGGCAAGCTTGAACACATTGCTCCACCAGAATGAGCCACAAAGAGTGGTGGCTTGAGGCACAAAGTTATGATCATAAGAATCCCAAACCAGCTTAACCCACGGCATATTGAACTTGTTGAAAACTTTATGGAGATGCTTCATTAAAACAACTTCATTATGTATCCTTGGGTTAATGACACCTGAACCCCCTTGAATTTGGGCCAAAACACCATGTCCCACGTCATCCAAGACTGTCCACAGGTCTCTTAATTCCGTATCCACGAGCATTGTCGCTCAATCCTTTCAATTTTCTTAAGAATCCCAAGGAGGTGGATAAGGTAAGTAGATCTTCATGGAAGATAGTGCCTAACGTACAAGCTGCAATCGACTCCCCTAATTCAAGAAATAAGGTGCAGGTAATCTTCTGCCGATGTGGTCCACCAAAGGCTTTTAACTGTTGATGACGAAATTCCACCTCGGAGTTGTTACTTGTTACACAACTGAATCTGATTCCACTTCCTAGCATGATTGGAATTCCATCTCGGTTCTCCTACGTATTGGTTGTCAATCTCAGTAGTTTTGCTAGTTGCAGAAAATAGAAGTGTGTGTAAACAAAAGAGTAGGGTAGTTTATATGTGGAAAACTGGACCGGGATTCATATGTTCACTAGTAGCATCTCTCCAAGTGTCAATTGTGCATAAATATAAGCATAGACATTGTACGAAGAATTGCAATGCTCATGGCAAATTCATAAATGTCATGATAACACATAAGCCGCACATCCATGTATTCATATACCGCTATCTAACATGCACCTATAGCTAATCGAAATGGCATATCCATACCACCCTAGTTGTTTCCATGATTAATGAAGAAGTCATTTGAGTGGACTAATGGTTTCAGCGAGTTTGTTTCAGGACTTTGGACTGATTTTCATATTGAGGTTCATGGCTATATGTGGGAGATGATTGGTGAACCATACAAACAATTTTTCTAGTTGTTGTCCTCATCAAGCTCAGAGTTGTACTTTCAAGGGTTTTTAGAGGATCCAAGATTCACATTAAATATAGGTCACAACCCTACTATGAAGAGGGCACAAGCAAGTGTTTTGGTTTAAATTCCAAAAACACATCATAAGCCAAAATTATCCGAAATCCACTCCCTAGACATCTTTGTATAAATTTCTCTAAGCCCTGGTACCTCCGAAGAATGTTTGGCACTACCAAGCTACTTATGGTTATTCATGCTCAGATATTAAACCTAGACTCAACTATTTGGGATCATCATTCTTTTTGTTCTAGAACGGTCGACCCCTATATTCATGACCACCTCATTCGTTCAACACTTAGGAGATCACATTTCGTCAAAACTTCTATGTCGTCTCGGTTCGCCTCTCTCTCGCCACAATATAATTTCGGTACCTCCTCTTCTTTTTTGTTCAAAACTGTTGAGTTGTGTCTTAACTCTTTTATGCCGATTTCAAAAATCTTGCGATGACTGTTCTATACAGTACTACCGAGCAATATGTTTTGCTGCTACTTCCAAGCCATTCTATACTAGTAGAGAAGTTGCTACCATTTTTTCGGAGCCCCCTCTCATTTTTACCGTTGGTACTTTCGAGTGTCGTATTTCTTCACATTCCTGAACACGAACCAAGCCGTTCAAATTTATTTGAACTGGTTCAATAATTCAGCTGGTTTTATACGGGTGATTCCGAGCCTAATTTGCTTTCGTGTAATGGTCAGGTTTTAGATCTCCTCTATATATTCTCTACCATACCCATTTTTTGAGCTGGCAACCAGCACCACTTCATTCAGCTCATTGCACTCCACTCAATCCATGATGCACATAGATCCAAGGCAAGAGAAGAAGAAAGAAATGTTGACTCGTTCCATGATTCGCTTATTGATTCTTTGACAACCAAGAACTCCCCCTTCCTTGAATCCCTACACCTCAAGATAATGTCTTTCGCCACATTCCTATTCTTGTAAGGGAGTGTGCATTTGGATTCTTGAAAGAAGCTTTGATTGTAAAATGTTTCAGTGAGCTCTTACCAAGTAACATTGCTTTGTCTATTACTCTTTGACAACCAATAACCCACCCACCCTCCTATTAGGCTTGATTCACCTACTCAGGCAAAAGGCTTGTGTATTGCCAAACAAAGACATGGGAAATGATCATCATTGTCTATTGTTAGTGAATGCAAGGCCAATACAAACGAAATACGAATATGTTCACTTTGTTGGAAATATGCCCTAGAGGCAATAATAAAATGGTTATTATTATATTTCCTTGTTCATGATAATTGTCTATTGTTCATGCTATAATTGTATTAACCGAAAACCGTAATACATGTGTGAATACATAGACCACAACATGTCCCTAGTGAGCCTCTATTTGACTAGCTCGTTGATCAATAGATGGTTATGGTTTCCTGACCATGGACATTGGATGTCATTGATAACGGGATCACATCATTAGGAGAATGATGTCATGGACAAGACCCAATCCTAAGCACGGCACAAGATCGAGTAGTTCGTTTGCTAGAGCTTTTCTAATGTCAAGTATCTTTTCCTTAGACCATGAGATTGTGCAACTCCCGGATACCGTAGGAATGCTTTGGGTGTATCAAACGTCACAACATAACTGGGTGACTATAAAGGTGCACTACAGGTATCTCCAAAAGTGTCTGTTGGGTTGGCACGAATCGAGACTGGGATTTGTCACTCCGTACGACAGAGAGGTATCTCTGGGCCCACTCGGTAATGCATCATCATAATGAGGTCAATGTGACTAAAGGAGTTAGTCATGGGGTCATGTGTTACGGAACGAGTAAAGAGACTTGCCGATAACGAGATTGAACACGGTATAGGGATACCGACGATCGAATCTCGGGCAAGTAACATACCGATGGACAAAGGGAATTGTATACGGGATTGATTGAATCCCCGACATCGTGGTTCATCCGATGAGATCACCGTGGAACATGTGGGAGCCAGTATGGGTATCCAGATCCCGCTATTGGTTATTGGCCGGAGAGGTGTCTCAGTCATGTCTGCATGGTTCCCGAACCCGTAGGGTCTACACACTTAAGGTTCAGTGACGCTAGAGTTGTAATGGGAAATTGTGTGTGGTTACTGAAGGTTGTTCGCAGTCCTAGATGAGATCCCGGACGTCATGAGGAGTTCCGGAATGGTCCAGAGGTGAAGATTTATATATGGGAAGTCCAGTTTCAGTCGCCGGAAGGTTTCGGGGGTTATCGGTATTGTACCGGGCCACCGAAAGGTGTCCGGGGATCCACCAGGTGGGGCCACCTACCCCGGGGTACCAAGTAGGCTGAATATGTGTGGGAACCATCCCCCTACTGGGCTGGTGCACCCCCTCCCCCCCCCCAAGGACCCAAGGCGCCTAGGGTTGGAAACCCTAGGGGGTGGGGGCGCCTCCCACCTGCTTGGGGGGCAAGTCTCCCCCCTCTAGATGCATCTAGGGGGCCGGCCCCCTCTTCCCTTCCCCCTATAAATAGTGAAGGGGTGGGAGGGCAGCCGCACCCTTCCCCTGGCGCAGCCCTCCCCCCTCCAACTCCTCATCCTCCTCCGTTAGCGCCGCGAAGCTCTGCCGGAGAACCACAAGCTCCACCACCACGCCGTCGTATTGCCAGAGCTCTCCCTCAACTTCTCCTCTCCCCTTGCTGGATCAAGTAGGAGGAGACATCCCCGGGCTGTACGTGTGTTGAACGCGGAGGCGCCGTCCGTTCGGCGCTTGGATCGGATCTTCCGCGATTTGAATCGCCGCGAGTACGACTCCATCAACCGCGTTCTTGTAATGCTTCCGCTTAGCGATCTTCAAGGGTATGAAGATGCACTCACTCTCTCTCTCGTTGCTAGCATCTTCTAGATTGATCTTGGTGACACGTAGGAAAATTTTGAATTATTACTACGTTCCCCAAAAGTGGCATCATGAGCTAGGTCTATGTGTAGATTCTATGCACGAGTAGAACGCAAGTAGTTGTGGGCGATGATTTGGTCAATTTGCTTACTGTTACTAGTCTTATCTTGATTCGGCGGCATTGTGGGATGAAGTGACCCGGACCGACCTTACACGTACACTTATGTGAGACAGGTTCCATCGACTGACATGCACTTGTTGCATAAGGTGGCTAGCGGGTGTCTGTCTCTCCCACTTTAGTCGGATCGGATTCGATGAAGAGGGTCCTTATGAAGGGTAAATAGCAATTGGCATATCACCGTTGTGGCTTTTGCATAGGTAAGAAATGTTCTTGCTAGAAACCCATAGCAGCCACGTAAAACATGCAACAACAATTAGAGGATGTCTAACTTGTTTTTGCAGGGTATACTATGTGATGTGATATGGTGTAACGCCCCGAGACCGACGCTCGAGACGGCTTCCATATTTTTCATTATCATTGTGTGTATTTATTTGTTTGTTGCATTTCATCATGTCATCATTTGCATTGCATCGGCACTCCGTTGCCGTCATGTTTTAAAACTTGCATTCGTTCGTCGTTGTCGTTTCTTCCTTTGCCTTCGTCACCCTCTCACTGACCGCTTTGTCTTCATTGGCCTTTCGTCAAAACCCCTTCTCGCGTGCGTCCGAAACCTGTCCCGAACCCGACCCGCTCAGTCATCACCGTTGCATTTAGATCATCTCCTAACATCTATAAAACATCTCCGTTTTATTATTCGGGCTACCTAACCTATTTATTTACGAACGCCCGATTCTAATTGGACGGACCGGATTAACCCCTACCCTAATCCCCTACCTATATAACTAGACCAACCCTAATCTTTAGGAGGCTTGTCCCATCAGTCCCATCCCGCCACCGCCAGCATCTCCCACCTCGGGATCCCTCCAGATCCACCCTCTCTCCCTTGATTTCCCGATCGGGCCAACCACCTCCTTCCCTCGTTTCACCCAATCCCGCAACCGAGGCCCCGAGCTCCTCCCGCTCGATCCCTCCTCGAGCACCTGCCTCTGCCCGAGCTCCTCCCGCAGCTCCCCATCACCCTCGACCCCGCCTCGTCGGCCGGTCGACACCGGCGACCGGAACATCGCCGGAGATGAGTGCCCCGACAGCCCCGCTCTTTTTCCCCTTCTGCTTCTCCACCTCTCTTTCTCACGATCTCCCCCTCCCTCTCTCTGTTTTCGCTCACAGGAGACCACCATGGCCGCTGCTTCAAGCTCCGTCGTCGTTTCGTGCCGGGGATGGATGGATCCATGCTCCGCGCGCCCGGATCTTCCTCCTGCCGTCCAAGTCCGCCGCCCCGTGCCCATGTCGCCACTGCCGTTGTCCTGCTCTGTCCGATGACCGCCGAGCAGCACCACCTGTCGGGTCTGCTCGAGCTCGCCGCCCCTGCGCTTCAAGTCCCTCCCGCGTCACCGGAGCCTCGCGGCCAAGCCCCGACGACCCCTCCTGGACCTGCTGCTGCCGCCAAGTTCGCCTGCCGCGGCCACTGCTTCCCCTGCTTCGAGCAGCAATTCGGGATCGAGTGCGCCCGCACGCCCGCGTTGACCTCTCCCCTCGCCAAGCCGCCGAGCCGCCCGAGCACCTCCTCCAGTTCGCCGCCTCGGTCGCCGCCTTGCCAAGCTCCGCTCGCTGCCGGCCATCGTCGGGAGACGCCAGCGCCAAGTTCCCCTGTCTGCTTCCTCTGCATCGAGCGAGACCAGCGCCAGCCATCGGGTCAAGCCCGCGTTGACCGCCCGCTCACCGTGCCGTGGACGCGTCGTCCTACTGCGTGGGCTGCCTCATCCCAGCGCCCCTGGCCCAGCTCCAGATTCGGCCTCAAGGCCCAATGTGAGCAGCCCCCTCCAGTCCCTCTCCCGTACACTGTCGGGCCAGCCAGATTCGGCCCGCGTACGTTTTTTCCTAGATCAGCGAATTTCCTATTTATTCCAGAGAGTGCAGTTTTACAGAAAAACCCCTCATGTTCATGCATATAATATCTCATAAACCGTGCATCAGATTAAAATACTTCTTATATGAAAAATGTCTAGAATTTCATCTAGTTTCATAATATGCCACTCTCATCCATGTTTAAAATGCTGTGTGTTTAAATTTGCTCGAATGCCATGTTAAAATGATTTATTTCATAACTAATTAACCGTAACTCGGATTTAAATAAACTTTATATGTAAATGGGGTAGGAAAATGCCTAGTTTAACATGGTGCACTCATCTTGCATGTTTAACAACATTAAAATTGTGTTTATGGCAGAACAGTAGCAAATTCGAAATATGCATATGGGGTTTTTCCGGAATTGTTGTTTGTTGTTCCGGTCTCATTTAAACTTGCCTAAATAGTTAGTTTACTTATGCTTCACCTCTTGCCATGTTAATCAACATTTAATATTGTTGGGTACATAACCGAGAGAGAACTAAATAATTGATGTGGTGTTTCGTCAATATGCAACTCGTTGCATATTGAGCTCCACTTAATTTGTAGTGTTGTTTGTTGCACTTTGCCAGGCCATGCCTCATTAAACCGGACATGCATCATGCCATGTGTATGTCGTGGTTGTTTACTATGTTGTTTGTTTCTTTCCGGGTTTGCTCCTCTCGTTAGCTTCGGTTTCGTTCCGGAGTTGTGAGGATCCGTTCGACTACGTCCGTTTGTCTTCTTCATGGGCTCGTTCTTCTTCCTTGCGGGATCTCAGGCAAGATGACCATACCCTCGAAATCACTTCTATCTTTGCTTGCTAGTTGTTCGCTCTATTACTATGCCGCGCTACCTACCCCTTGCTATATCATGCCTCCCAAATTGCCATGAAACCACCTCTAACCTTTGTCACCCTTCCTAGCAAACCATTGTTTGGCTATGTTACCGCTTTTGCTCAGCCCCTCTTATAGCGTTGCTAGTTGCAGGTGAAGATGAAGATTGCTCCATGTTGGATTATGTTTATGTTGGGATATCACAATATCTCTTATATTATTAATGCATCTATATACTTGGTAAAGGGTGGAAGGCTCGGCCTTATGCCTGGTGTTTTGTTCCACTCTTGTCGCCCTAGTTTCCGTCATACCGGTGTTATGTTCCTTGATTTTGCGTTCCTTACGCGGTTGGGTGATTTATGGGACCCCCTTGACAGTTCGCTTTGAATAAAACTCCTCCAGCAAGGCCCAACCTTGGTTTTACCATTTGCCTACCTAAGCCTTTTTCCCTTGGGTTCTGCAGACTCAAGGGTCATCTTTATTTTAAACCCCCGGGCCAGTGCTCCTCTGAGTGTTGGTCCAACCTGTCAGTCGCCGGTGGCCACCAGGGGCAACTCTGGGCTCGCCTATCGGAAGCTTGGACAATCCGGTGTGCCCTGAGAACGAGATATGTGCAGCTCCTATTGGGATTTGTCGGCACATTCGGGAGGCTTTGCTGGTCTTGTTTTACCATTGTCAAAATGTCTTGTAACCGGGTTTTCGAGACTGGTCGGGTCTTCCCGGGAGAAGGTTTATCCTTCGTTGACCATGAGAGCTTATAATGGGCTAAGTTGGGACACCCCTGCAGGGTATAAACTTTTGAGAGCCGTGCCCGCGGTTATGTGGCAGATGGGAATTTGTTAATATCCGGTTGTAGAGAACTTGACACTCGACTTAATTAAAATGCATCAACCGCGTGTGTAGCCGTGATGGTCTCTTTTCGGCGGAGTCCGGAAAGTGAACACGGTTTTTGGGTTATGGTTGACGTAAGTAGGAGTTCAGGATCACTTCTTGATCATTACTAGTTGACGACCGTTCCGTTGCTCCTCTTCTCGCTCTTATTTGCGTATGTTAGCCACCATATATGCTTAGTGATTGCTGCAGCTCCACCTCACTATCCCTTTCCTACCCTTAAGCTTAAATAGTCCTGATCTCGCTGGTGTGAGATTGCTGAGTCCTCGGGACTCACAGATTCTTCCAAAACAGTTGCAGGTGCCGATGATACCAGTGCAGACGATGCTACCCAGCTCAAGTGAGAGCTCGATGAAGAACTTGGTCGTTACTATGTTTCATTTCCTGGTGATCAGTAGTGGAGCCCAGTTGGGACGATCGGGGATCTAGCATTTGGGGTTGTCTTCTTTTATTTTGGTTCCGTAGTCGGACCTATGTGTGTACTCTGATTGATGTATGATTTATTTATGTATTGTGTGAAGTGGCAATTGTAAGCCAACTCTTTATCCCATTCTTGTTGATTACATGGGATTGTGTGAAGATGACCCTTCTTGCGACAAAATCACAATGCGGTTATGCCTCTATGTCGTGCCTCGACACGTGAGAGATATAGCCGCATCGTGGGCGTTACATATGGCCAAAAGGATGTGATGAATTATATATGTGATGTGTGAGATTGATCATGTTCTTGTAATAGGAATCATGACTTGCATGTCGATGAGTATGACAACCGGCAGGAGCCATAGGAGTTGTCTTAATTTATTATATGACCTGCGAGTCAATATAAGCGCCATGTAATTACTTTACTTTATGGCTAACCGTTAGCCATAGTAGTAGAAGTAATAGTTGGCGAGACAACTTCATGAAGACACGATGATGGAGATCATGGTGTCAAGCCGGTGACAATGGTGATCATGTCGCGCCTCGAAGATGGAGATCAAAAGCGCAAGATGATATTGGCCATATCATCTCACTTTATGATTTGCATGTGATGTTTATCATGTTTACATCTTATTTGCTTAGAACGACGGTGAAAGGATCGATATAGTTGACTAGAGGGGGGTGAATAGGAAACTAACAATTTTTAGCTTTTCTTTACCAATTTAAACTTTGCATCAAAGTAGGTTGTCTAGATATGCAACTAAGTGAGCAACCTATATGATGCAATGACAACTAGCACACAAGCAAGCAAGGGATTTAACACAAGTAAGCTTGCGAAAGTAAAGGGACGAGATAACCAAGAGTGGAGCCGGTGAAGACGAGGATGTGTTACCGAAGTTCCTTCCTTTTGAGGGGAAGTACGTCTCCATTGGAGCGGTGTGGAGGCACAATGCTCCCCAAGAAGCCACTAGGGCCACCGTATTCTCCTCACGCCCTCACACAATGCGAGATGCCGTGATTCCACTATTGGTGCCCTTGAAGGCGGCGACCGGACCTTTACAAACAAGGTTGGGGCAATCTCCACAACTTAATTGGAGGCTCCCAACGACACCACAAAGCTTCACCAAAATGGACTATGGCTCTGCGGTGACCTCAACCGTCTAGGGTGCTCAAACACCCAAGAGTAACAAGATCCGCTAGGGGTAAGTGGGGGGAATCAAATTTCTCTTGGTGGAAGTGTAGATCGGGGCCTTCTCAACCAATCCCGAGCAAATCAACAAGTTTGATTGGATAGGGAGAGAGATCGGGCGAAAATGGAGCTTGGAGCAACAATGGAGCTTTTGGGGGGAAGAGGTAAGTAAACTTTGGGGAAGAAGACCTCCTTATATAGTGGGGGGAACAATCCAACCGTTACCCCCCAAAACAGCCCCGCAGGAGCGGTACTACCGCAGGAGGCAGCGGTACTACCGCTGGGCACAGCGGTACTGCCACTCCCCTGGGCGGTACTACCGCGGAGTTAGGAGGGCAGGAGAGATACGGACCCGAGCGGTACTGCCGCGGTGGTAGGGTGGTACTACCGCTCATGAGCGGCACTGCCGCTCTACTGCCGCTGCAAAGTACCGCATAATCCGACACGAAAAATGACCCCTCGAGTCGACGTGGTAGGGACCTGGTACCGCAGCGGTACTACTGCTGAGGACCCACCGGCGGTACTACCGCTGTGGAGCGGTACTGCCGCCTATGACCCCTAAGCGGTACTACCGCTGGGTACCGCGGTACTACCGCTGTTACCAGACTCGGCCCAAAGAAGGGGGAAAGAGACCTCCAATGAAGAGGAAAGGCTCAGAGGGTGCAAAGAGGATGTGTACGTGTTGATTCCACCCTAGCCTTACCAAAACGGACCCCCTCTTGATAGTACGGTGACTCCTACGAAACTAGTTCACCAGAAAAGAAGCGGAAGAGCTACACCGTCTTGAATGACACTCTGAGGGGAAAGAAATCGTCTCGTGCCAAATGATGAATCTCTGAAATGCTCAAAGCACACGATTAGTCCGCAAACATTGTTGTCATCAATCACCAAAACTACATCTAGAGAGATATGTCTTAACAATCTCCCCCTTTTTGGTGGATTGATGACAACCAGGGATTTGCACAAGGATATATCATGAAAGTAAAGATACTTAGAACTACAAATTATAGACGGGCTCCCCCTGAGTGTGTGCACCTAGTTAGTAGAGCCTTTGGAATGTAGGACACACACATTAGGATCAACACTCCCCCTATATTTTATAGTCCAACAACCTAAGCATAGGATACATGAGAGCAGGTAATATAACAGGATAGACAAGCAACTTAAGAGATACCAAAGTACTAGAAAGACATAGATAAAGATAAGGTAGCATATGTCTTACACCATATATCTGGAACTTAGGTCTCACTGGCACACAACCAAACAAGGCAAATGGCGAGAAAACACAACGACACAACAAAGAAAACGACGACACCATAAAGCACACCATAAAGCACAATCCCAACAAATCCCTAAGCTCTCTCCCCCTTTGGCATCGAGACACCAAAAGGGCAAAGAGCGACGCTACGGCTCCAGGTGAAAGCAAACTGAGGAGCTCTCTCATCACATCCTGGCAGGGTCATCTGCACTGCCATCCTCAGTCGGAAACTGCTCGGTGTCGGAATCGGTCCACGGACAGTGCTGCTGAATCCACTCCTCTTCCTCAGTGATCTGGCCCTCAGACCCACTGACAACGGTCGCACCCAGCTGACGTATGAGCTCCTTGTAACGCCCCCTGGCCTTCTTCTCAGCCACATGAGTCATGTACTGACCACGAGACTCCATGCAGAAGAGCTTCTTCATCTTGCGCTTGATCTTCTTTGCCCAAGAGGGCTCTGTCCCAGAAGGCTCATAATCCTCATCGTCATCATCGGCCTCAGCCCCGTCCTCGGTCTCCATGTCAGCAGCAGTAGATGGACCCCCGGATTTAGGGGCTGGGGTGCCCCAACTGTCCTTCTTCCTCAGACGCTTGATCTCATGAGAAACCAATTCTCCAGTTTCCAGCATCACCTGGGGATAGACACGTGCCCAGGCCTTCTCAATGAGCAGCATGATGAACGGACCATAGATCGGGCACGTGCGCTCAGAAATGGCAGTGAGAAGTTCAGACCACATAACATGAGAAATGTCCAGGGACTCGCCAGTGTTTGCTTCCTTCTCATGCTGGCAGAAGAGAAGCATATCCACGAGATAGGAGTGGACCATATCCAGATTCCCGATGCGAGGAAAGAGGGTCTCTCGAAAGACACGATGAAGGATGTCCAGGTAGGTAGACAACTCATAGGTTTCCTTCTTAGTCACAGGGTGAACCTTCACAGTGCAGTAGGGCCAGAGGGCTTGCTTGTGAGTGGAGTTGACATTGCGGTGAGGGCGAAAGCCGACAGGAGTCTCAAGCCCGTGATCTTCCACCTCAAGTAACTCCATGAAGGCCTTCCACTTGACAGACAGTAACTTGCCATTTGTCATCCAGGTCAGAGTCCTTTCTTCATCAGTGCCAAGATGGACAGTAGCATAGAATTGAGCCACCAAATCTGCATCAAAGTCCTTGTTGAACTGCATGATTCTGAGAATGTTTAGCTGAGCACACATCTGAAGAGCTTCACCAAAGTACTCAGGATCCTTTTCCATGGCATCCGTGTCGATGGAGCGAACATCAACATAGAGATTCTTCTTGGCCTTGATCACATCAAAGTAGATGGCAAACTGAAAGCGGTTCCAGAACGAGCGGTTGACCAAATTGGGTTCTTGGTCTTCCGCATAGGGGTTGCGGCGACGCCTTTCCCAGAACTCCTTGGCAGACAACTCAGTCACAGTCTTGCCCCTTGGCTTCGGCCTGTTGGCAGGTTTCTTCTGGAGCTGAGGCGGAGGTGCCGCACTTGAGGAGGCACCTACTGACTCTGAGGTGCGGTAGCGCTTTGAAGTTGCACGTCCGGGGTTGACACGGCGGACTTGCTACTCAGGATGTTCATCACCGGCATCCATGGCAAGAGGACGAGGTGGGGATCGACTCCAACAAAGGGAATGGAGAGGGATGGCCCGGAGACGGCGGCCCGCCGGAGCCCTCCCGCGGCGAGGCGATGCTGGAGAGAGGAAGAGGGACAAGGGGGCAGTGCGAATGGGTATGGGGGAGGAGAAACCTCCCCCTGCCCCGACATAACCCCCTGGTCCCGCCCCCCAGCGGTAGTACCGCTCGGGTGGGCGGTAGTACCGCTTGTCAACATAAGCGGTAGTAACGCGCACCACCAGCGGTAGTACCGCCCAGCCAAGACCCCAAAGACTAGACACAAAAGGCTTAGCTCAAAAAGAAAGGAAAAACAAGCGGCAAGAAGAGAGAGCAAACACAAAGCAACAAAAACACCAGCGAGAGGACAAGAAACACACACCTCTTCAAGAGAGGGCGGTGGCCGAGGCCACCTATGTTTGAGTCAATTGGTATGGCACCGTGAAGAATTATCCTTGGGCCCATGACCAAAACTCGTCTTTGAAGCACAAGTACCATAAAAAATGGCTAATGTGAAAGAGTTGATCAATTTATGCATAATAAGGGGAGGGAGAGTTCATTAAGAGAACAACACTCCCCCTATGTCCATGCCTACACCCAAACAAGATAACAAGTTGAGTATGGTGGGGAGTGCAAGTGTTCAAGCAACATTGCTCGAATCAATGATATTTAGCTCATGCCTTAACTCGCGAAATCTTGCTTCATCCAACGGCTTCATGAAAATATCTGCAAGGTTATCATGAGTGTTGACATAGTTGAGCTCGATCTCCCCTCGCCTAATATGATCCCGGATGAAGTGATACCGAATCTCAATATGCTTCATCTTGAAGTGTTGCACCGGGTTGAGAGAAATCTTGATGGCACTTTCATTGTCACACCAAAGAGGCACTTTGTCACAAATGAAACCGTAATCCTTTAAAGTTTGCCTCATCCATAAGAGTTGTGCACAACAACTGCCGGCCGCCACATACTCCGCTTCGGTGGACGAGAGAGACACACAACTTTGCTTTTTAGAAGACCAACTTACCAAAGAGCAACCAAGGAATTGGCACCCTCCGGAAGTGGACTTCCTATCCACTTTGTCTCCCGCCCAATCGGAGTCCGAATACCCTACAAGCTTGAAGTTTGCTCCTCTTGGGTACCATAAGCCAAAGTTTGGGGTATGAGCCAAATATCGAAAGATTCGCTTGACCGCCACAAAGTGGCTTTCCTTAGGTGCGGCTTGAAAACGTGCACAAATTCCCACACTCAACATGATATCCGGTCTAGATGCACAAAGGTAAAGTAAGGAACCAATCATGGAGCGATATACCTTTTGATCCACCGCTTTACCATTGGGATCGATGTCAAGTTGGCACTTGGTGGGCATTGGAGTGGACGCCGGCTTGACATCACTTAGCTTGAATCTCTTGAGCATGTCTTGAGTGTATTTGGCTTGGTTGATGAAGGTTCCTTCTCTTCTTTGCTTTACTTCGAAACCGAGAAAGAACTTCAACTCTCCCATGGAAGACATCTTGAACTTTGAGGTCATGAGTGCGGCAAATTCCTCATTGAAAGCTTTGTTAGGGGAACCAAAGATAATGTCATCAACATATAGTTGGCACACAAACAACTCCCCTTTGACCTTCTTAGTAAAAAGAGTGGGGTCGATTAGCCCAACTTCAAACCCACGATCTTGTAACAACTCGGTAAGATGGTCATACCACGCACGTGGGGCTTGCTTAAGGCCATAGAGTGCCTTATCGAGTTGATACACATGATCGGGAAAGTAGGGATCCTCGAACCCGGGGGGTTGCTTGACATAAACCAACTCATTAATAGGACCATTAAGAAAAGCACTCTTCACATCCATTTGTTGCAACTTAAAGTTGTGATGAGAAGCATAAGCAATCAACAAACGAATAGATTCAAGGCGAGCAACGGGAGCAAAGGTTTCACCGTAGTCGATACCCTCGACTTGGGAGTAGCCTTGTGCCACCAATCGTGCCTTGTTGCGGATGATGGTCCCATGAGCATCTTGCTTGTTCTTGAATATCCACTTGGTTCCAATGACATTGTGGTTCCCCGTTGGCCTTGGCACTAATCTCCACACCTTGTTGTACTCGAAGTTGTTGAGTTCTTCATGCATGGCATTGAGCCAATCCGGATCTTCGAGTGCTTCATATACCTTTTGGGGTTCCACACAAGAGACAAACGCGTGATGTTCACAATAGTTTGCCAATTGTCTACGAGTGCTTACCCCCTTTTGAATGCTTCCAAGCACATTCTTCATGAGATGACCCTTGGTGGAGAGCTTGGAAGCAATCTTGGCGGCACGACGCTCCAATTCCTCCTCGGTGGTGAGTTGAGGAGCGGTCACTTGATCATCTTGAGCGCCGTCTTGAGCTTGTTCTTGATCTTGAACTTGCTCGGAGGAGAGAACTTGACCTTGGGCATCACTTGGTGTGTCACCACCGTCTTGAGCATGATCTTGCCCTTGGTCTTGTTCATGAGGTTGAGGGCCTTCACTTTGTTCTTCGGAAGCGTGTGGGCCTTGGGTTGGTGATGGCTCCACTTGAGTGGAGCATTGTCCTTCTCCTTCGGCCACAAGGGGTTCCTCAATGGGTAGGATAAAACCAACACCCATTCTTCTTATGGCTTGAGGAGGAATTTCATCACCTACATCACAAGTGCCACTTTGCTCCACTTGGGAGCCGTTATTCTCATCAAACTCCACGTTACACGTCTCCTCAATAAGTCCCGTGGATTTATTGAGGACACGGTAAGCATGAGAGTTTGTAGCATAACCAACAAATATGCCCTCATAAGCTCTAGCCTCAAATTTAGACAACCGAACACCTTTCTTGAGAATGAAACACTTACACCCGAACACCCGAAAGTACTTGAGGTTGGGCTTGTTACCGGTGAGTATCTCATATGGAGTCTTGTTCAAGCCCTTGCGGAGGTAGAGCCGATTGGATGCATGACACGCGGTGTTGATGGCTTCGGCCCAAAAGTTGTATGGAGACTTGAACTCCGCCATCATGGTCCTTGCGGCATCCATCAACGTCCGGTTCTTCCTCTCCGCAACACCGTTTTGTTGAGGGGTGTAAGGTGCGGAATATTGATGCTTGATCCCCTCATCACTAAGAAACTCATCCAAGGTGTAGTTCTTGAACTCGGTGCCGTTGTCACTTCTTATTGTCAAGATCTTTGCATTGTGTTGACGTTGGGCTTCATTTGCAAAGTCAATGACGGTTTGTTGGGTCTCACTCTTCCTCTTGAAGAAATACACCCAAGTGTATCTTGAATAGTCATCCACAATCACCAAGCAATACTTTCTACCCCCAAGACTATCAAAGGATGGAGGCCCAAAGAGATCCAAATGAAGGAGCTCCAAAGGCCTCTTCGAGTAAATGAGAGTCGTGGGAGGGTGAGCCTTCTCATGAAGCTTTCCTTCGATACAAGCACTGCAAGCACGATCTTTAGCAAAACTAACGTTCGTTAGTCCACGGACATGGTCCCCCTTGAGAAGACTTTGCAAAGATCTCATATTGACATGGGCTAAACGGCGATGCCAAAGCCATCCCACGTCAACTTTAGCCATTAGGCATGTCGCGGTCTTAGTGGGTCGCTCCGAAAAGTTAATCACATAGAGACCGTTCTCGACATGCCCAACAAAGGCTACTTTAAGAGTCTTGCTCCACAAGAGGGCCACGGTATCAATATCAAAGAAGGTGGCAAAACCCATGATTGCAAGTTGACGAACGGAAAGTAAATTGTATGCAAGGGACTCAACAAGCATGACTTTCTCGATCGTGAGATCATGAGAAATGACAACTTTGCCGAGTCCCAATACCTTAGAAGACGAGGCATCACCCCACTCGACATTGGTGGGCATAGATGGAATCTTGTGCACGTCCACCACCAAGTCCTTGCTTCCGGTCATATGATTTGTAGCTCCACTATCGAGCAACCATGATCCCCCACCGGAAGCAAACACCTACAAGAGATCAATGCTTGGTTTTAGGTACCCATTTTGTAATGGGTCCTTTGATGTTAGTAACAAGGGTCTTAGGAACCCAAATAGACCATTCAATATACTCATGAGGAGAACCAACAAATTTGGCATAAACATGCCCATCACTAGCACGGCATAGCACATAAGAAGGATTAAAGTCGCCGGCTTTGTTGGAAGGGGTGGCATTGCCCTTCTTGACACCGCCACCCTTCGCATTGTTCTTCTTCTCCTTGGAAGCACCCTCTCCCTCCTTCACAAAAGTTTGCTTGAGAGGAGGAGGTCGTTTGGTCTTGTCATTCTTCTTCTTGTTCTTGGGCTTGGGTGCGAACCCAATCCCCTCCTTGGCCACAACTTCCTTTTGATTGCTCAAAAGGTCGTTGAGGTTCTTCTCACCTTGTATGCATGACACAAGGCCTTTCTCAAGTTGCTCCTTCAACTTAGCATTCTCCTCAACAAGATGCACATGCTCACAACAAGGGTTAGTAGCATTTGCATTATCAATTAACACCATATGAGGAAAGGTGGCTTTCTCCTTAGTTAGCTTCACTTGGAGTTGATCATGAGACTCCTTGAGGCTAGCATGAACACCCTTCAAGACTTTGTGAGCCTTGTCGAGAATGTCAAACTCCTCTTTGAGTCTAGCAAGATCAACCCCAAGCTTTGCCTTCTCGGAGTTTAGCACACGAGACACAACAAGAGCATGATCAAGATCTTTCTTTAACTTAGCATGATCATCGTTGTATGACTCCTCAAGAGCCAAACGAAGACCACGCTCTTCGTCAAGAGCATTGGAAAGATCCGAAATCTCATCGGCATAGTCACGACTATGCCCCTCCATCTTAGAGATGGTATCTTCGTGAGCCTCGATCATGTCATTGGCTTCACCAAGTTGTTCCAAGAGAGCAACGAAGTGCTTCTTGGATTTACCCTTGAGTTTACCCATAAAGGTCTCAAACTCATTTTCCTCCACATTTGTCCCCTCATGTTCATCAATGCTATCCGTCGAAGAAGGATGATTAATGATGGTAGTTTTGATGTTGGGGGTTACCTTGTTGGTGGCTTTAGCCATGAGGCACTTGGCGGTGATGTTCTCATTGGGTGAGTCGAAGAGAGACATCCGTGGAGTCATCGCAATGGCAACGGAGGCCATGGCAACCGACTCACCATCTTCATCATCGTCATCATCCTCATTGTACTCTTCTTGTACCACCAATGCCTTGGGAGGAGTCTTCTTGGTGAAGTTGCTCTTGTTGGGGAACGACTTGGCCTTGTCCTTTCGAATGAGCTTGCCACCATTGTCTTCCCTCTTCTCGTAAGGGCACTCCGCAACAAAGTGGCTCACATTGCCACAATTGAAGCAAGTCCTCACTCGTTGCTTGCCCTTTGCGCCACTTGAATTGTTCTTGTTGAAGTTTGGCCTTGTGTTCTTCTTGCTCCAAAATTGCCTTGAAGCAAGAGCCATGTGTTCATGATAGGCATACTTCGTATCTTCGAGGTTGCTCTCTTCTTCTTCCTCTTCATCCTCTTCCTCCATACTAACCTTGGCCTTTAGAGCAAGGTTGGGCTTCTTTACTCTTTGAGAGCGAAGAACCGCATTGTCGGCGGTCTTGTCCAAGATGCTCATGGCAACGAACTCATCCAACACTTCACTTGAGGACAAGGTGTGGAAGTCCGGCCTTTGACGAATGACGGAGGACATGGCTTTGTGGTAGGGCATCATTGCCTTGAGGAATTTGCGCTTGATCCAATTGTCATCCGTGTCCTTACTTCCATGATCTCGGAGAGAGACCGCGAGTTTGGTTACTCTCCGAAAAAGCTCACGAGGTTCTTCATCTTCTTTCATTGCAAACTCATCGGCTTCATCTTGCACCACTTCATAGTTGGAGCGTTGAATGCTTGCGCTTCCCCGATAGAGGGAAACAACTTGGAGCCAAGCATCTTTGGCCACGGTGTAGGGCCGGAGATGAGGAAGATCTTCGGGTGGGATTGCTTCTTGGATGATGAAGAGAGCATTCTCTTTGAATTGATGATCCACAACTTCTCTAGGAGTGAAGTTACTTCGGTCATGCGGATAGAAACCTTCTTCAATGATTCTCCAAAGGTTAGTGTTCACATGATTTAAATGACGCTTAAAATGATAGACCCAAGAATCAAAATCTACATTCTTCTCAATCTTAGGGGCCGGGCCGGCATGATTCAAATGAGTGGAAGGGAGCGGTCCACCATAGACAAGTGGAGGTTCCACATGGGCAAAGATGCCAGTGCAATTTTTACCACTAGAAGAAGGAGCTTTCTCGCTAGTAGCTTCCCCTTTGTCGCGGGTAGCATCCGTCACCTTGTTGGCGGGATCACCCACATTCAACGGTGCGGTGGAAAGTTTAAGCCCTTCTAAGAATTTATTAAACATGCTTTCGACCTCGGTAGTCATGGAGGTTTATAATGTGTCCAACGCCACATTAAATTCCTCACGAGAGACCGCGGTTCCCCCATCTCCCGTAGACGAGACCGGATTCACACCGGATTGCTCCTCCACACCGTCTACGACGTCAACCATAATCTTCGGACAGTAAAGTCCTTAATAAAGAGACGAGGCTCTGATACCAATTGAAAGGATCGATATAGTTGACTAGAGGGGGGGTGAATAGGCAACAACAATTTTTAGCTTTCTTTACCAATTTAAACTTTGCATCAAAGTAGGTTGTCTAGATATGCAACTAAGTGAGCAACCTATATGATGCAATGACAACTAGCACACAAGCAAGCAAGGGATTTAACACAAGTAAGCTTGCGAAAGTAAAGGGACGAGATAACCAAGAGTGGAGCCGGTGAAGACGAGGATGTGTTACCGAAGTTCCTTCCTTTTGAGGGGAAGTACGTCGTTGGAGCGGTGTGGAGGCACAATGCTCCCCAAGAAGCCACTAGGGCCACCGTATTCTACTCACGCCCTCACACAATGCGAGATGCCGTGGTTCCACTATTGGTGCCCTTGAAGGCGGCGACCGGACCTTTACAAACAAGGTTGGGGCAATGTCCACAACTTAATTGGAGGCTCCCAACGACACCACAAAGCTTCACCACAATGGACTATGGCTCCGCGGTGACCTCAACCGTCTAGGGTGCTCAAACACCCAAGAGTAACAAGATCCGCTAGGGATAAGTGGGGGAATCAAATTTCTCTTGGTGGAAGTGTAGATCGGGGCCTTCTCAACCAATCCCGAGCAAATCAACAAGTTTGATTGGCTAGGGAGAGAGATCGGGCGAAAATGGAGCTTGGAGGAACAATGGAGCTTTTTGGGGGAAGAGGTAAGTCAACTTTGGGGAAGAAGACCCCCTTATATAGTGGGGGGAACAATCCAAGCGTTACCCCCCAAAACAGCCCCGCAGGAGCGGCACTACCGCAGGAGGCAGCGGTACTACCGCTGGGCACAGCGGTACTACCGCTGGGCACAGCGGTACTGCCGCTCCCCTGGGCGGTACTACCGCGGAGTTAGGAGGGCAGGAGAGATACGGACCCGAGCGGTACTGCCGCGGTGGTAGGGCGGTACTACCGCTCATGAGCGGCACTGCCGCTCTACTGCCGCTGCAAAGTACCGCACAATCCGACACGAAAAATGACCCCTCGAGTCGACGCGGTAGGGACGTGGTACCGCAGCGGTACTACTGCTGAGGACCCACCGGCGGTACTACCGCTGTGGAGCGGTACTGCCGCCTGTGACCCCTAAACGGTACTACCGCTGGGTACCGCAGTACTACCGCTGTGACCAGACTCGGCCCAAAGAAGGGGGAAAGAGACCTCCAATGAAGCGGAAAGGCTCAGAGGGTGCAAAGAGGATGTGTACGTGTTGATTCCACCCTAGCCTTACCAAAACGGACCCCCTCTTGATAGTACGATGACTCCTACGAAACTAGTTCACCAGAAAAGAAGCGAAAGAGCTACACCGTCTTGAATGACGCTCCGAGGGGAAAGAAATCGTCTCGTGCCAAATGATGAATCTCTAAAATGCTCAAAGCACACGATTAGTCCGCAAACATGTTGTCATCAATCACCAAAACTACATCTAGAGAGATATGCCTTAACAGACGGTAGCATAAATAAGATGATCCCTCACTAAAATTTCAAGAAATGTGTTCCCCCTAACTATGCACTGTTGCGAAGGTTCGTTGTTTTGAAGCACCGCGTGATGATCGGGTGTGATAGATTCTAACGTTCGCATACAACGGGTGTAAGCCAGATTTACACATGCGAAACACTTAGGTTGACTTGACGAGCCTGGCATGTACAGACATGGCCTCGGAACACGAGAGACCGAAAGGTCGAACATGAGTCGTATGGAAGATGCGATCAACATGGAGATGTTCATCGTTGATGACTAGTTTGTCTCACGTGATGACCGGACACGGCCTAGCCGATTCGGATCATGTATCACTTAGATGACTAGAGGGATGTCTATCTGAGTGGGAGTTCATTAAATAATTTGATTAGATGACTTAATTATCATGAACTTAGTCTAAAATTGTCTTTACAATCTATCTTGTAGATCCAATGGCCCATGCTAATGTTGCCCTCAACTTCAACGCGTTCCTAGAGAAAACCAAGCTGAAAGACGATGGAAGCAACTATACGGACTGGGTCCGTAACTTGAGGATCATCCTCATAGCTGCCAAGAAAGCATATGTCCTTGAAGCACCGCTAGGTGATGCACCCATTTTCCCAGCAACTCAAGACATTATGAACGCCTGGCAGTCGCGTAGTGATGATTAATCCCTGGTTTAGTGCAGCATGCTTTACAGCTTAGAATCAGGGCTCCAAAAGCGTTTTGAGCAGCACGGAGCATATGAGATGTTCCAAGAGCTGAAAATAGTTTACCAAGCTCATGCCTGGGTCGAGAGATATGAAGTCTCCGATAAGTTCTACAGTTGTAAGATGGAGGTAAACAGTTCTGTCAGCGAGCATATACTCAAAATGTCTGGGTTGCACAACCGCTTGTCTCAGCTGGGAGTTAATCTTCCAGATGACTCGGTCATTGACAGAATCCTCCAGTCGCTTCCACCTAGCTACAAGGGCTTTGTGATGAACTACAATATGCAAGGGATAGAGAAGTCCATTCCTGAGTTATATTCGATGCTGAAATCAGCGGAGGTGGAGATCAAAAAGGAACATCAAGTGTTGATGGTGAATAAGACCACTAGTTTCAAGAAAGGCAAGGGTAAGAAGAACTTCAAGAAGGACGGCAAGGGAGTTCCCGCGCCCGGTAAATCAGTTGCCGGGAAGAAGCCAAAGAATGGACCCAAGCCTGAGACTGCGTGCTTTTATTGCAAGGGAAATGGTCACTGGAAGCGAAACTGCCCCAAGTACTTAGCGGATAAGAAGGCCGGCAACGCCAAAGGTATATATGATATACATGTTATTGATGTGTACCTTACCAGCGCTCGTAGTAGCTCCTGGGTATTTGATACCGGTGCAGTTGCTCAAATTTGTAACTCAAAATAGGAGCTGCGGAATAAGCGGAGACTAGCGAAGGACGAGGTAACGATGCGCGTCGAGAATGGTTCCAAGGTCGATGTGATCACCGTCGGCACGCTACCTCTACATCTACCTTCGGGATTAGTTTTAAACCTCAATAATTGTTATTTAGTACCAGCTTTGAGCATGAACATTGTATCTGGATCTCGTTTGGTGCGAGATGGCTACTCATTTAAATCCGAGAATAATGGTTGTTCTATTTATATGAGAGATGTGTTTTATGGTCATGCCCCGCTGGTCAATGGTTTATTTTTACTGAATCTCGAACGTGATGTTACACATATTCATAGTTGGAATGCCAGAAGATGTAAGGTTGATAATGATAGTCCCACATACTTGTGGCACTGCCGCCTTGGTCATATTGGTGTCAAACGCATGAAGAAACTCCATGCAGATGGACTTTTGGAGTCTCTTGATTATGAATCATTTGACACGTGCGAACCATGCCTCATGGGAAAAATGACCAAGACTCCGTTCTCCGGAACAATGGAGTGAGCTACCAACTTGTTGGAAATAATACATACTGATGTGTGCGGTCCAATGAGCGTTGAGGCTCGCGGTGGCTATCGTTATGTTCTCACCCTCACTGATGACTTAAGTAGATATGGGTATGTCTACTTAATGAAACACAAGTCTGAGACCTTTGAAAAGTTCAAGTAATTTCAGAGCGAGGTAGAGAATCAACATGACATGAAAATAAAATTCTTATGATCAGATCGTGGAGGAGAATATTTAAGTCACGGGTTTGGCATGCACTTAAGGAAATGTGGAATTGTTTCACAACTCACGGCGCCTGGAACACCTCAGCGTAATGGTGTATCCGAACATCGTAATCGCACTCTATTGGATATGGTGCGATCTATGATGTCTCTTACCGATCTACCGCTATCATTTTGGGGTTATGCTTTAGAGACTGCCGCATTCACTTTAAATAGGGCACCGCCTAAATCCGTTGAGACGACACCGTATGAATTATGGTTTGGGAAGAAACCTAAGCTGTCATTTCTGAAAGTTTGGGGATGCAATGCGTATGTCAAGAAACTTCAACCTGAAAAGCTCGAACCCAAATCGGAAAAATGCGTCTTCATAGGATACCCTAAGGAAACTATTGGGTATACCTTCTACCTCAGATCCGAAGGCAAGATCTTTGTTGCCAAGAATGGATCCTTTCTGGAGAAAGAGTTTCTCTCGAAAGAAGTAAGTGGGAGGAAAGTAGAACTTGATGAGGTACCCCCTCTTGAACCGGAAAGTAGCACAGCTCAGGAAAATGTTTATGTGGTGCCCGCACCGACTAGAGAGGAAGTTAATGATGATGATCATGAAATTTCGGATTAAGTTGCTACTGAACTTCGTAGGTCCACGAGGACACGTTCCGCACCAGAGTGGTACGGCAACCCTGTCCTGGAAATCATGTTGTTAGACAATGGGGAACCTTCGAACTATGAAGAAGCGATGGCGGGCCCGGATTCCAACAAATGGCTTGAAGCCATGAAATCCGAGATAGGATCCATGTATGAGAACAAAGTATGGACTTTGGTGGACTTGCCCGATGATCGGCAAGGCATAGAAAATAAGTGGATCTTTAAGAAGAAGACTGACGCGGATGGTAATGTGACCGTCTATAAGGCTCGACTTGTTGCTAAGGGTTATCGACAAGTTCAAGGGGTTGACTACGATGAGACCTTCTCACCCGTAGCGAAGCTGAAGTCCGTCCGAATCATGTTAGCAATTGCCGCACTCTATGATTATGAGATCTGGCAAACGGCATTCCTTAACGATTTCCTTAAGGAAGAATTGTATATGATGCAGCTGGAAGGTTTTGTCGATCCTAAGAATGCTGACAATGTATGCAAGCTCCAGCGCTCCATCTATGGGCTGATGTAAGCATCTCGGAGTTGGAACATTCGCTTTGATGAAATGATCAAGGCGTTTGGGTTTATACAGACTTATGGAGAAGCCTGTATTTACAAGAAAGTGAGTGGGAACTATGTAGCATTTCTCATATTATATGTGGATGACATACTATTGATGGGAAATGATATAGAACTTTTGGAAAGCATAAAGGCATACTTGAATAAGTGTTTTTCTATGAAGGACCTTGGAGAAGCTGCTTACATATTAGGCATCAAGATCTATAGAGATAGATCGAGACGCCTCATTGGTCTTTCACAAAGCACATACCTTGACAAGATATTGAAGAAGTTCAATACGGATCATTCCAAGAAGGGGTTCTTGCCTGTATTGCAAGGTGTGAGATTGAGCATAGCTCAACGCCCGACCTCGGCAGAAGAAAGAGAAAAGATGAGTGTCATCCCCTATGCCTCAGCCATAGGCTCTATTATGTATGACATGCTGTGTACCAGACCTGATGTGAACCTTGCCATAAGTTTGGTAGGGAGGTACCAAAGTGATCCCAGTATGCAACACTGGACAGCAGTCAAGAATATCCTAAAGTACCTGAAAAGGACTACGGATGTGTTTCTCGTTTATGGAGGTGCCAAAGAGCTCGTCATAAAGGGTTACGTCGATGCTAGCTTTGACACAGATCTGGATGACTCCAAGTCACAAACCGGATACATGTATATTTTGAATGGTGGGGTAGTCAGCTAGTGCAATTGCAAGCAAAGCGTCATGGCGGGATCTACATGTGAAGCGGGGTATAGCTTCTTCGGAAGCAGCGCAGGAAGGAGTCTGGATGAAGGAGTTTATCACTGACCTACGAGTGATTCCTAATGCGTCAGGACCGATGACTCTCTTCTATGACAACACTGGAGCTATTGCCATTGCCAAGGAGCCCAGGTTTCACAAGAAGACCAAGCACATCAAGCGATGCTTCAACTCCATTCGTGAATATATTCAGGATGGAGACATAGATATTTGTAAAGTACATACGGATTTGAATGTCGCGGATCTGTTGACTAAACCTCTTTCACGAGCAAAACATGATCAACAGCAGAACTCTATGGGTGTTCGATTCATCATAATGTAACTAGATTATTGACTCTAGTGCAAGTGGGAGACTGTTGGAAATATGCCCTAGAGGCAATAATAAAATGGTTATTATTATATTTCCGTGTTCATGATAATTGTCTATTGTTCATGCTATAATTGTATTAACCGAAAACCGTAATACATGTGTGAATACATAGACCACAACATGTCCCTAGTGAGCCTCTAGTTGACTAGCTCGTTGATCAATAGATGGTTATGGTTTCCTGACCATGGACATTGGATGTCATTGATAACGGGATCACATCATTAGGAGAATGATGTGATGGACAAGACCCAATCCTAAGCACAGCACAAGATCGAGTAGTTCGTTTGCTAGAGCTTTTCTAATGTCAAGTATCTTTTCCTTAGACCATGAGATTGTGCAACTCCCGGATACCGTGGGAATGCTTTGGGTGTATCAAAGTCGCAACGTAACTGGGTGACTATAAAGGTGCACTACAAGTATCTCCGAAAGTGTCTGTTGGGTTGGCACGAATCGAGACTGGGATTTGTCACTCCGTATGATAGAGAGGTACTCTGGGCCCACTCGGTAATGCATCATCATAATGAGGTCAATGTGACTAAAGGAGTTAGTCATGGGGTCATGTGTTACGGAATGAGTAAAGAGACTTGCCGGTAACGAGATTGAACAACGTATCTGGATACCGATGATCGAATGTCGGGCAAGTAACATACCGATGGAGAAAGGGAATTGTATACGGGATTGATTGAATCCCCGACATCGTGGTTCATCCGATGAGATCATCGTGGAACATGTGGGAGCCAGTATGGGTATCCAGATCCCGCTATTGGTTATTGGCCGGAGAGGTGTCTCGGTCATTGCTACCTCTTGAGCATGCATTGGTTTTCCCTTGAAGAGGAAAGGGTGATGCAGCAAAGTAGCGTAAGTATTTCCCCTCAGTTTTGAGAACCATGGTATCAATCCAGTAGGAGATAACACGCAAGTCACCTAGTACCTGCACAAACAATCCAGAACCTTGCAACCAACGCGATAAAGGTGTTGTCAATCCCTTCACGGTCACTCGCAAAAGTGAGATCTGATAAAGATAATAAGATAAATATTTTTGGTATTTTTGTTGTATAGATTGGAAAGTAAAGATTGCAAAATAAAATAAATAGGAAGCTAGAATTGTAGATCGGAAACTTATATGATGTAAAATAGAAGATTATATGATGGAAAATAGACCCGGGGGCCATAGGTTTCACTAGTGGCTTCTCTCAAGATAGCATATATTACGGTGGGTGAACAAATTACTGTCGAGCAATTGATAGAAAAGCGCATAGTTATGAGAATATCTAGGCAATGATCATGAATATAGGCATCACGTCCGTGTCAAGTAGACTGAAACGATTCTGCATCTACTACTATTACTCCACACATCGACCGCTATCCAGCATGCATCTAGAGTATTAAGTTCATAAGAACAGAGTAACGCATTAAGCAAGATGACATGATGTAGAGGGATAAACTCAAGCAATATGATATAAACCCCATCTTTTTATCCTCGATGGAAACAATACAATACGTGCCTTGCTGCCCCTACTGTCACTGGGAAAGGACACCGCAAGATTGAACCCAAAGCTAAGCACTTCTCCCATTGCAAGAAAGATCAATCTAGTAGGCCAAACTAAACCGATAATTCGAAGAGACTTGCAAAGATATCAAATCAACCATATAAGAATTCAGAGATGAACCAAATATTATTCATAGATAAACTTGATCATAAATCCATAATTCATCGGATCTCAGCAAACACACCGCAAAAGAGTATTACATCGAATAGATCTCCAAGAACATCGAGGAGAACTTTGTATTGAGAATCAAATAGAGAGAAGAAGCCATCTAGCTAATAACTACTCACACATCATCGAAGAGGCTATGGTGTTGATGCAAAAGCCCTCCGTGATCGATTCCCCCTCCGGTAGAGCGCCGGAAAAGGCCCCAAGATGGGATCTCACGGGTACAGAAGGTTGCGGTGGTGGAAAAGTGGTTTCGTGGCTCCCCTGATGTTTTTAGGGTATAAGAGTATATATAGGCGAAAGAAGTACGTCGGTGGAGCTCCGTGGGGCTCACGAGGGTGGGGTGCGCCCTCCTGCCTCGTGGCCGCCTCGCGGAGTTCCAGACTTCAACTCCAAGTCTTCTGGATTGCTTTCGTTCCAATAAAGATCATCGCGAAGGTTTCATTCCGTTTGGATTCTGTTTGGTATTCCTTTTCTGCAAAACATTGAAATAGGCAAAAAAACAGAAACTGGCCCTGGGCCTTCGGTTAATAGGTTAGTCCTAAAATTAGTATAAAAGAGCATATTAAAGCCCATTAAACATCCAAAACAGATAATATAATAGCATGGAATAATCAAAAACTATAGATACGTTGGAGACGTATCAAGCATCCCCAAGCGTAATTCCTGCTCGTCCTCGAGTAGGTAAATGATAAAAATAGAATTTTTGATGTGGAATGCTACCTAACATATTTTTCAATGTAATTTCCTTTATTGTGGCATGAATGCTCAGATCCGAAAGATTCAAGACAAAAGTTTAATATTGACATAAAAATAATAATACTTCAAGTATACTAACCAAGCAATTATGTCTTCTCAAAATAACATAGCCAAAGAAAGATCATCCCTACAAAATCATATAGTTTGGCTATGCTCGATCTTCTTCACATAAAATGCTCCAATCATGCACAACCCCGATGACAAGCCAAGCAATTTTTTCATACTTTAGTATTCTCAAACTTTATTCAACTTTCACGCAATATATGAGCGCGAGCCATGGACATAGCACTATAGGTGGAATAGAATGGTGGTTGTGGAGAAGACAAAAAGGAGAAGATAGTCTCACATCAACTAGGCGTATCAATGGGCTGTGGAGATGCATGCCCATCAATAGGTATTAATGTGAGTGAGTAGGGATTGCCATGCAACGGATGCACTAGAGCTATAAGTGTATGAAAGCTCAACAAAAGAAAGTAAGTGGGTGTGCATCCAACTTTCTTGCTCATGAAGACCTAGGGCAATTTGAGGAAGCCCATCATTGGAATATACAAGCCAAGTTCTATAATGAAAAATTCCCACTAGTATATGAAAGTGACAACATAAGAGACTCTCTATCATGAAGATCATGGTGCTACTTTGAAGCACAAGTGTGGTAAAAGGATAGTAACATTGTCCCTTCTCTCTTTTTCTCTCGTCATTTTTTTATTTGGGCCTTCTCCTTCTTTTTGTGGCCTCTTTTTTTTGTCCGGAGTCTCATCCCGACTTGTGGGGGAATCATAGTCTCCATCATCCTTTCCTCACATGGGACAATGCTCTAATAATGAAGATCATCACACTTTTATTTACTTACAACTCAAGAATTACAACTCGATACTTAGAACAAAATATGACTCTATGTGAATGCCTCCGACGGTGTACCGGGATGTGCAATGAATCAAGAGTGACATGTATGAAAAAATTATGAATGGTGGTCATGCCACAAATACGATGTCAACTACATGATCATGCAAAGCAATATGACTATGATGAAGCGTGTCATAATAAACGGAACGGTGGAAAGTTGCATGGCAATATATCTCGGAATGGCTATGGAAATGCCATAATAGGTAGGTATGGTGGCTGTTTTGAGGAAGGTGAATGATGGGTTTATGGTACCGGCGAAAGTTGCGCGGCACAAGAGAGGCTAGCAATGGTGGAAGGGTGAGAGTGCGTATAATCCACGGACTCAACATTAGTCATAAAGAACTCACATACTTATTGCAAAAATCTGCAAGTCATCAAAACTAAGCACTACGCGCATGCTCCTAGGGGGATAGATTGGTAGGAAAAGACCATCGCTCGTCCCCGACCGCCACTCATAAGGAAGGCAATCAAAGAAACACATCATGCTTCAAATTTGTCACACAACGGTTACCATACGTGCATGCTACGGGACTTGCGAACCTCAACACAAGTATTTCTCAATTTCACAATTACTCAACTAGCACGACTCTAATATCACCATCTTCATATCTCAAAACAATCATCAAGTATCAAACTTCTCATAGTATTCAATGCACTCTATATGAAAGTTTTTATTATACCCATCTTGAATGCCCATCATATTAGGACTAATTTTATAACCAAAGCAAATTACCATGCTATTCTAAAAGACTCTCAAAATAATATAAGTGAAGCATGAGAGATCAATAATTTCTATAAAATAAAACCACCACCGTGCTCTAAAAAGATATAAGTGAAGCACTAGAGCAAAATTATCTAGCTCAAAAGATATAAGTGAAGCACATAGAGTATACTAATAAATTCCGATTCATGTGTGTCTCTCCCAAAAGATGTGTACAGCAAGGATGATTGTGGTAAACTAAAAAGCAAAGACTCAAATCATACAAGACGCTCCAAGCAAAACACATATCATGTGGTGAATAAAAATATAGCCTCAAGTAAAGTTACCGATAGATGGAGACGAAAGAGGGGATGCCTTCCGGGGCATCACCAAGCTTAGGCTTTTGGTTGTCCTTGAATTTTACCTTGGGGTGCCTTGGGCATCCCCAAGCTTAGGCTCTTGCCACTCCTTATTCCAAAATCCATCAAATCTTTACCCAAAAACTTGAAAACTTCACAACACAAAACTTCAACAGAAAATCTCATGAGCTCCGTTAGTATAAGAAAATAAACCACCACTTTAAGGTACTGTAATGAACTCATGCTTTATTTATACTAGTAGAATGCATGTGCATTGCTACGGGCTATAATACATATAAATGAAGGAAACAAATGATAAACGTTGTCTCCAAAGCCGAAACTCATTTATCCCTCATACATCCGGACGTGTTCGGACACCGAAACTCATTTATCCCTCATACGTCCGGATGTGTTCGGACATCAAATGAGCACCCAACGGATTCTCCAAAATCCAACCGTCCGGACTGCCCCAAATCCAGACCATACATGAAGAAATACATGGTTGTTCAGACGGGAAACATTTTCTATGCTTTCTTTGACTCTTTTGTTTCTTTATAAGGGAAATTATCCCAAACGACAAATGAATGTCCCAACACAAAAACCCCACCCTACGACGCATCTTCTCTTTTCCTACCTGACCCATCCCTTCCCGCTCCGTTTCCCACCGTAGTAGGACATTTCTCACTGGAGCCCGCTCCTTTTAAAACTGGATGACCTCCACCTCACCTTCACCATGGCGTCCTCTCTCCTTTTCACGGTACTTCCCCACGGACCGCCGAGGAGTCCCCCGCCAACCGCTCACTCTCCACCATGATCCCCTCTCCACGTGTTTGTGTCGATCCTCCGGCCTTCATCAAGGGGGAGGAGGCGTGCGCCAACCATGATGCGCCCGAGCCAAGAACACATATTCGATGTCTCCACACCCATTGCCACGTTCCGCTATGTCCGTTATTAACCCTTGAAGCAACCAACCAATGCATTTACCTTTCTATCCTAACCAAACAAATTATACGACTTGATGGAAAAAATATGAATCACTCGATCATGCAATTTGCTACAAAGCCATCTCTAATGAAACATAAGTTGCCACGTTTTCTTGAGTAGGGAAATTATTCCGCTCAGACATAACTAAACAGACTAACCCCTACCCCCATCCACAACTGTCGCATAATATAAGTGGGAGGCATGCATGTGTCCACATATTTTTTTATGGGACAAGTGGACATCCCACAAAATCTCATGTCAATGATAGACTCAATTAAACTGTTGTACCTACAAAATACTACTGATGGACACTTCAAGTAACCTACTCGTAGTTCTTACTAAGTAATTGGATATAAATTTAAAGCATTAATCTCAGTTTTACAACTTGTTGCAACGTCTAAAAATTAGTTTAGCTCAATGCACACATGAATTACAGTTTAGTTCCGAGTTCTTTCATGTTTATGCCCGATCATATTTTCATACACAGATCCACCGTGAGCTGTAAGAAGGCAATTAGCAAGTTAGGAAATGGACCAAAAGTAAATTTATTCACATATTCAAACAATAATAAATCAGAAAGTAGGGTTGGATTGATGACAATTATACAGTAAGTCAATTATGATTCCTTCTTGTCATAACAAGAAAAATCAAGATTTCATCTTGTTATTTTAGGAACATCTGTGTTAAGAATTTTAAGCTTGCTTCTTCAGGTTAACAAAGGACAAGCTAATCATAGAGAGAGTACGATGTGAGCTGCTGCTTTTCCATGATCATCATGTGAAATTAGATCATCATCATTACAAATAAGCAGTACAATGTTAACATTTCTAAAACATAAAGGGAAAATCTCTCTAAGCTAGTGTTACAAAAAGGGAAAATCAGAGCTAACGAAGGGCATTCTCATATTGCAGTGCTCCTCTCTAGATCCCCTTGCTCATAGTCAGTAAAAGGCTTACAACAATCGATCTTGGCTCCACATTTACTTTACCTTGCCAATGTTGAGAAAAACAAGGATTGAGCTGCAGGTGGTTGTCACCTACTTTAGCAGTTTTGTACAGCTGAAGGCCTAAAGCTTATCATGGCGCAGTCAACAAACAGAACTTGCAAGTATTATTTTACACTTAATCAGCAGATGTTTCTCAAACACAAAATGCAGGCAACTGTACAAGTAGGAACTAAAATTCATGCAAGTAGTCAGAAGATTTCCAAAGCAAATCGTACAAGTAGCAGGAAGAAATAAATAAAATGTAAATAAAGAATAGCTTATCTTCGGTACATGATTTCTCCTAAAAAGGCATGCGAGATGAACAAACTATGTAGCGCAATAAGGGGTCTGATGAATTAACGACCTAACAACAACGAGCGGCATTGCGTGGACAGAGGAAGGGAACGGTGAGTCAACCAAATTGGTGAACTTCTCACTGGTGCCCTGCTCCGCCAGTCGGTCGCGCATCCTTGGGATGGTAATCAGCGAGAGGTCGATGCAGGTGATGCCGCAGGTGACGCCCTCCAGCAGAAGCTCTTCCCAGAGTTGTGGAATTGCTGCACCCAATATTAACACAGCAACACGCAATAAACGTTGAAATTCAGGAACTTGCAGATCAGGTGTCCATCTCCTCTACCTTCTTCCTTGCTGCCTCCTTCTCCTCATCTGTTTGATCCCCATGAGGCTGACATGCGGCATATATGCTGCAATTGTGTGAAAAAACAGTCATTTACAGTTAAATCAAATATCATATTAGATCAAATATGCTGACACGTGACATGTGGCATATATGCAAGTATTCAAGTTAAATCAACATTCATGACCATATCAGATAACCCTTTCCTGACAGCATTCCCAGATGCAGAGGTTGTTGAGGATCTATAGTAGTAAGATGATCATATGCTTCCTCAAACTACCTGATTATTAGAGGGTGGACCTTGGTTCCAAGTTGATGCATTAGTTGGGGCTGCGACGCAGATTTCTACCAACAATAAAAGATCCAAAGAAATGAAAGCATCTTCAGAAATCATAGATATCTTCAGTTTGTACAAAATAAAATCCTAGAAAGAAAAGCTTGAATCACAGTACCTTAGCCTTGGCGAGATCCAAATGCACATAAATGTAGTACAGAAAGTGATGTGTAATATCATTGTAGTTGTTTACAAGCCTGACAAGAATTCATATAAAGTAAGATTAAAATGTAGCTAACCAATGTCAAATGGGTCATAGGTCAGACCACCATTGACAATAACATAGTCACCATCCCTTGTATATAAATAAAAAAAGACGAAGATGTCAAGTTTATATTGCATAGGAAACCAACTATATTGTAAAGTTTATATTGTATCACAAAGTTACAGAGATGATTCGTTTGCATCACAAAGTCTCTGATGGCACCGTCATCTTCTTCAGTTCTGTCTGACACCTTGAAGAAGGCTAAGATCACCCTGACTTGGTACTGCATCGGCGACACCAGCACCGGGTAGAGAGAGAGAGAGAGAGAGGGAGGGAGTAGACTGCGACCAGATCTCATTCCCTGCTGCCACTGGTCCCCATTCCCGTCCGCCACCGGCCCGCGTTCCCCGGATCCTGTTGGGGATATTACTACTGGGTATAAACCGGCCAGGAGAGGCCGGGTTATCCCCATAACGAGTTATTTATATTTGAAGCACATGAAGACAAGGAGTGTGGCGCTTTACAAAGGCCCAGGGCCCAAAGCCGGATTAAAGCCAATAGACATAAACCGTCATTGATATGTAAATTTGTGTTGTAAGATAGAAAGAGCAGAAACCGAGCCGGACACGTTTATGAGCCGGCCTCCGGATTCTGTAAACCGACGGGCGTCAACCTATGTATATAAAGGGACGACCCGGCAGCGGTTTAGGAACAACAAACAACAACTCGAGAGCCAGGCATAGCGGATTCGCTCCCTGGTCATAGAAACCCTAGCAATTCCACAACAACTGGATTAGGCCTTTACCATCACCGCAAGGGGCCGAACCAGTATAAAACTCTCTGCGTCCTTTGTCCGCTTTAACTCCTTTAAGCTAACCCATCGCGATGGCTCCACGACTAAGTCCTTTCACTAGGACATCTGCCGTGACAAAACCACGACAGATCCCCCGCTGCCATCACTTGCACACACAGAAAGGAGAGGCCAGGGCTCCCGGGCAGAGAGATGAGAGGAGGCGCTGACCTACATAGCTCACCATCACCACTGTGTGTCGCCGCTCCAGAACGATTAGGAGAAGCTAGGGGAAATAATTTTGGTAGTGTGGGCTGATTTTCCAGGCGTTCTTTTTGGCAGGAAATCGGTAGGAAAGACCAAAAAGGAGATGGGTTATGTTTGGAAAATATCGATCGATATCCTTCATTCAGAGGAACGAAACGAACTAAATCAAACCATACCATCACCGCCGCAAACTCCCCTTTAGGAGTATAGATAATAGTTAATATTCCATAACAAACTAAAAACCAGACATGGGAGGATGGGCATCTGTTCCTAGAAAATCGGTGGGAGTCAGGAATCGCTGCAAGGTTAAAAATAAAAAATAGAGGAGGTTAGGATCGATCGAGGTTATGGAAATGACCTAGTAACTCCCCTTTAATAGCAGGCCATAAATTGGAAGGCAACCTTTTACAGGAAATATCATGTATATTTTTTTAAATGAATGATCATTAAATTCCATAAAATTTCTATCCTAAGAATATCTAACACATTAATCTTAAGAGCAACAGTAACTAAAGAACAACAAGCAGCTAGATGTCCTCAATGGTGACACAACATTTGAGGTTGGGGTTCATTTCTTCGAGAAGTCAAACAATCTATACAACGACATGCATAAGCAAATAGGAATAATCTGAAAGGGGAAGGATTATACTATTGTCTTGTTGAGTTCGCTTCCCAGTTAAATATGTTTCATTTCTTTTTATTACAAAATCAGAGCCCCTCCATTTAGTAAGAGGCTCAAATTACCGCTGATAGTCTAGACATGCTACACAGAAATCATGGAAGGGCCTAACACTGATAACATTACCATTGTATATCTAGTCATAGTATTCCAACTATCCCAAGGAAAGAAAGTTATCTGAAAGCTGCACTCAAACCTGCAAAAATAAAGGGAAGAAAATTAGAATACACATAGGCTAGAAAAAAATGATTACCATGATCTTAAATAAGCAAGCAATAGAGCAGTGTCGTTCCCACAAAGGCAAATGACAAAGTACAACAAAACTTGAAGTACCAATCATCATATCGTGAAATGTGTTGTTTTCTTCATCGACGGATCTAACAAAAATGAATTGAGTTAGAAACCTGATCAGGTGCAAGCTTGCAGTATAGAACAGTGGGTAGAAGAAAGGAATAAAATACAATATTGAATAATCTCCTCACTCATAAGGTGCTTTTGCAAGAAAGGAATTAAATTCAATATCGAACAATCGATCTCTTGTTTTCAGCTTGACTTGATTCTATTGCTAACTGCATTCCCAAAAAATAATGCCCGCGTTCTAAAATTTGAGTCATCTAGCAAAACGTAGTTGAGTTTATAAAGTTGTTGGTGCAGGCATCCCGTGATGGTCATATTTTTGCAGAATTTAGTTAGAACCATCAAGTGACCTTTTGTTAACTCACAAGCTTATATGCATCTAGAACTTTAAGTTATACTCAAATCTACAGAAAGGTGAAAAAACATGCAGGAACTAAGAATAGATCATGTACTTCTAACAAAATCTCAAAACTGGCACATGAGGGGACATATCCCAATATTAAACGTAAGTCGGCATGAAGATGTCCCCAAGATACAAACTTCGTATAATTTAGCATGAAAATTGTCCCTGGTAGAGTCAAGTCCAAATTTTCATCAATCTTTATTATATCAAAAACTTTTGTTTTCTTCAATATTAAATATGCATACCAGACCTCTCCAACAAGATGCACCTCTCCAAAATGCTTTATGAACCTGATAGATATAGAAAGCATGTAGCCATACCTATTCTTGCATGTGCATGTCGAGTTTGAAAAAAAACAAGGTACCAACATCTTTCCAATAGTTTGCTGAGTGCTAATCACCTTGTAGGCTGAAGAAACACGATGGTATGGGGTGCTAATTAATTCAAACACAAACAACATAAAAACCAAATTGAGATAGAAGCTACTGCACACGTACTATTCTGAATTTGATGATCAATTAATTGGCGCCTTTCTATTTGTACACTTATAGACATCTCAAACATCAAAAATTACAGTTCAGATTTTGTTCACATATAACCTAGTGTGATCTTCAAAAAACAAGAAATAGAACCTGGTGTGTTGTCTCTTCTGCATCGCGTTACTACAACGGGAAGCCATCAGCCTCCTTCCTGCTAGCTCTGAGAAACTGCATTTCCATTGTCGTCGAGCACAGGGCGCTTGATGTGGCCACTGCATCATCCATCCTCTCTGATCCATGGACAGATAAAAAAGTCACCATAAACACAAATCAGTTTGTTGAGACAACATGAACAAATAAAAGTAGAAGATAACTCCATCACTCCTTATGCTGGCCTCGGCAAGTTTGCAGCTTCAGCACCTCTGGAGCCACATATTATAGCCACTTCGAACAATAACCTTGAATCGCTCGCCTGCATTTCTTTTGGTTACAAAATTCAAATGAAGTAGCACTACAGATATAGTAGTAAATTGTAGGTACAACATGGACAAAGGGGAATTCTACAAATGCTGCTGTTTTAACCACCATGAATTATACAAACAACTCTTATTCTGAAAATCGGATGGTAAGGTTCAGAATACCTGTGTACGGTCGGCAATGATGAGTGAACTCTTAATAAATTGAATACTTAAAAACACTTAATAAATCGAATATGCTTTATATGCATCATCTCAAATTGCTTTGCATGGTTCTTCAAATAAAATCTCATAGCTGCACATAACAGAACATTGGGGCATGAAATAAATCTGAACAAAAATGAAGAAAAAGTACAACAAAAGCTGGCCTAGTGACTTCGTGAGTAATATGATAACCTGATAATATCATGTAGCATAGCTTTGCCATCACGCACAGGACTGGAGGAGTGTTGCCTTTGGAGTCAGCCATGACCAATGGATGAATATAAGCTAGCTCTGATTTACAATACGAGGGAGCAGCCTGGTGTGATACAAATTCGGCCACCATGGGGGAATCTCATGAACAGAGACAGCCAGGGCGCCATATTCGTCATCGTCTACTACCACCTTGGCCCTGTCAAACTGTAGCGTTGAGCTTGCAGCAGAGTGGCCAATGGCCACAGTGGAGCCCTCCTCTAGTAACAAGAACGACACAAGCAACAACTATCTGAACACATTTGTGAATGATGAGAATCGGATGGTAAGGTTCAGAATACCTGTGTACGGCCGGCAAGTACTCCTTGCGACGCTCGTCGCACCCTGCCCTGGGGTTCAGCGCAGGTGGCGGCGGCGTCTTCCCTTGAAGGTCGTCGGCGGCGGCGGCTCCTCTAGGAGATTGGAGGCGGCGACTCCTCTGGCAGGTCAGCGGCGGTGATCCCGGACGTCCGCGGTGGCGCCTCCTCTGGGAGAGACGGCAGATCGTACCACGGCGGCAGCGAGAGACGGCAGATCGTACCACGGCGGCAGCGAGAGACGGCAGATCGTACGTCGGCGGCGATCCCGTATCTCGATGTCGGCGATCTCGTACATCGGCAGCAGGTAGATCGAACGAGATCGTGGCAGATCGTACGTCGGAGGCGGCAAGGAAGTTCTCCCGTGCGTCGACACCGGCAACGAAGCTCTTCTTTCGATGAGATCCAGATGGGATCGAGAGAAGCTTTTTTTTGTGTGGGGTGTGGGGTTTTTTTTGGGTGGCTGGGGTGGGTGGGGTGTGGGAGGAGACGAAAAAAAAACCAACGAAAAAAACCAGACGAAAGTGATGGGACAAAAATAAACAGTGGATACTATTCAACCAACTCATCCATTAGGAGTAGAGATTGGTGTTAAACCTACTGTATTCCAACTTCTCTATGGTTCATACCCCCCGATACTACTCATAGATTCATCAAAATAAGCGAACAGCATACGAAAAACAGAATATGTCAAAAACAGAACAGTCTGTAGTAATCTGTAACTTTTGAATACTTCTGTAACTCTAAAAATCCTGAGAAATTAGGAAGTCCTACGAAATTTGTTTATTAATCTTCTGCAAAAATAACCAACTGAAAAGCATGTTTTTGTGATTTATGAAAAAAAATCATGCGCGCAAAAGTTTCTGCTTTTCAGCAAGATCAAATTAACTATCACCGTAGGCTATCCTAAAAGTATTACTTGGCACAAACACTAATTGAAACACAAAACCACATCTAACCAGAGGCTAGATGAATTATTTATTACTAAACAGGAGCAAAAAGCAAAGAACAAAAATAAAATTGGGTTGCCTCCCAACAAGTGATATCGTTTAACGCCCCTAGCTAGGCATAAAAACAAGAATAGATCTAAGTATTACCATCTTTGGTATTTATTTTTTTAATGGAGTTATGATCGGATCTGGGAGGTTCCTTACGTTTCCCTTCATGCTCGGAGATTTTTAGATCTAGAGCATCCAACCGCTTATTGCAAAGGGTGATCAACGTATTCATACGGTGAAGGTTCCCGCCAACATTTTTAAGAGGTTCAATAGATTTTTGCAATTCGCATAATTTCTCTAAAACTTGGGTTCCTTATTGAGTAAGATGTAGTCCCTTTTGTGGAGGTAGTACTCCTACTATTCCCTCTATAATCTCATAAGCAGTACTGGGATCAATTTCAATATCCCTTTAGCGGCAAAATCCAAGAGTTGTCTATGGGATATGGTTAGCCCAACATAAAAATTACGAAGTAAAATCTTGAAATCTTCCTCTATAGTGCAACTACAATGGGATTCTATCATCATATACCAAGCATCTTTTAAGTTTTCTCCTTGTCTTTGTTTGAAGTTAAGAACTTCAAAATCGGGAGACAAAGGAAGGGAAAAAGGGCTAGCCATGACGGCAAAACAAACGATCTAACACACGGACACACAAGAGGCAAGCGAAAAGAGGCGAAGAAAAGGCAAAGGTTTTTGAAAATCATTTTAGAAGTGGGGGAGAGGAAAACGAGAGGCGAATGGCAAATAATGTAATGCGAGGGAGAAGAGTTTGTGATGGGTACTTGGTATGTCTTGACTTGAGCGTAGATCTCCCCGGCAACGGCGCCAGAAATCCTTCTTGCTACCTCTTGAGCATGTGTTGGTTTTCCCTTAAGAGGAAAGGGTGATGCAGCAAAGTAGTGTAAGTATTTCCCTCGGTTTTTGAGAACCAAGGTATCAATCCAGTAGGAGATAACACACAAGTCACCTAGTACCTGCACAAACAACCAAGAACCTTGCAACCAACGCAATAAAGGGGTTGTCAATCCCTTCACGATCACTCGGAAAAGTGAGATCTGATAAAGATAATAAGATAAATATGTTTGGTATTTTTGTTGTATAGATTGGAAAGTAAAGAATGCAAAATAAAATTAATAAGAAACTAGAATTGTAGATCGGAAACTTATATGATGTAAAATAGACGATTATATGATGGAAAATAGACCCGGGGGCCATAGGTTTCACTAGTGGCTTCTCTCAAGATAGCATATATTACGGTGGGTGAACAAATTACTGCCGAGCAATTGATAGAAAAGCCATAGTTATGAGAATATCTAGGCAATGATCATGAATATAGGCATCACGTCCGTGTCAAGTAGACCGAAACGATTCTGCATCTACTACTATTACTCCACACATCGACCGCTATCCAGCATGTATCTAGATTATTAAGTTCATAAGAACGAAGTAACGCATTAAGCAAGATGACATGATGTAGAGGGATAAACTCAAGCAATATGATACAAACCCCATCTTTTTATCCTCGATGGCAACAATACAATACGTGCCTTGCTGCCCCTACTGTCACTGGGAAAGGACACCGCAAGATTGAACCCAAAGCTAAGCACTTCTCCCATTGCAAGAAAGATCAATCTAGTACGCCAAACTACATCGATAATTTTAAGAGACTTGCAAAGATATCAAATCATGCATATAAAAATTCACAGAAGAACCAAATATTATTCATAGATAAACTTGATCATAAATCCACAATTCATCGGATCTCGGCAAACACACCGCAAAAGAGTATTACATCGAATAGATCTCCAAGAACATCGAGGAGAACTTTGTATTGAGAATCAAAGAGAGAGAATAAGCCATCTAGCTAATAACTATAGACCCGAAGGTCTGTGGTAAACTACTCACACATCATCGGAGAGGCTATGGTGTTGATGCAAAAGCCCTCCGTGATCGATTCCCCCTCCGGCAGAGCGCCGGAAAAGGCCCCAAGATGGGATCTCACGGGTACAGAAGGTTGCGGCGGTGGAAAAGTGGTTACGTGGCTCCCCCTGATGTTTTTAGGGTATAAGAGTATATATAGGCGAAAGAAGTACGTCGGTGGAGCTACATGGGGCCCACGAGGGTGGGGGGCGCGCCTACCCCCTGGGCGCGCCCTCCTGCCTCATGGCCACCTCGCGGAGTTCCAGACTTCAACTCCAAGTCTTCTGGATTGCTTTCGTTCCAAGAAAGATCATCGCGAAGGTTTCATTCCATTTGAATTCCGTTTGGTATTCCTTTTCTGCAAAACACTGAAATAGGCAAAAAAACAGAAACTGGCACTAGGCCTTCGGTTAATAGGTTAGTCCCAAAAATAATATAAAAGAGCATATTAAATCCCATTAAACATCCAAAATAGATAATATAATAGCATGGAACAATGAAAAATTATAGATACGTTGGAGACGTATCAGTCATGTCTGCATGGTTCCCGAACCCATAGGGTCTACACACTTAAGGTTCGGTGACGCTAGAGTTGTAATGGAAAATTGTGTGTGGTTACCGAAGGTTGTTCGGAGTCCCAGATGAGATCCCGGATGTCACGAGGAGTTCCGGAATGGTCCATAGGTGAAGATTTATATATGGGAAGTCCAGTTTCAGTCGCCGGAAGGTTTCGGGGGTTATCGATATTGTACCGGGACCATCGGAAGGTGTCCGGGGGTTCACCGGGTGGGGCCACCTACCCTGGGGTACCAAATGGGCTAAGGGTGGGAACCAGCCCCCTAGTGGGCTGGTGCGCGCCCTCCCCCCCAAGGGCCCAAGGCGCCTAGGGTTGGAAACCCTAGGGTGTGGGGGTTGTTGGAAATATGCCCTAGAGGCAATAATAAATGGTTATTATTATATTTCTTTGTTCATGGTAATTGTCTATTATTCATGCTATAATTGTATTGTCCGGAAATCGTAATACATGTGTGAATACATAGACCACAACCTGTCCCTAGTAAGCCTCTAGTTGACTAGCTCGTTGATCAACAGATAGTCATGGTTTCCTGACTATGGACATTGGATGTCATTGATAACGGGATCACATCATTAGGAGAATGATGTGATGGACAAGACCCAATCCTAAGCATAGCATAAAAGATCGTGTAGTTTCGTTTGCTAGAGCTTTTCCAATGTCAAGTATCTTTTCCTTAGACCATGAGATCGTGCAACTCCCGGATACCGTAGGAGTGCTTTGGGTGTGCCAAACGTCACAACGTAACTGGGTGACTATAAAGGTGCATTACGGGTATCTCCGAAAGTGTCTGTTGGGTTGGCACGGATCGAGACTGGGATTTGTCACTCCGTGTGACGGAGAGGTATCTCTGGGCCCACTCGGTAATGCATCATCATAATGAGCTCAATGTGACTAAGGCGTTAATCACGGGATCATGCATTGCGGTACGAGTAAAGAGACTTGCCGGTAACAAGATTGAACTAGGTATTGGGATACCGACGATCGAATCTCGGGCAAGTAACATACCGATTGACAAAGGGAATTGCATACGGATTGATTGAATCCTCGACACCGTGGTTCATCCGATGAGATCATCGTGGAGCATGTGGGAGCCAACATGGGTATCCAGATCCCGCTGTTGGTTATTGACCGGAGAGGCTTCTCGGTCATGTCTGCATGTCTCCCGAACCCGTAGGGTCTACACACTTAAGGTCCGGTGACGCTAGGGTTGTAGAGATATATGTATGCGGAAACCCGAAAGTTGTTCGGAGTCCCGGATGAGATCCCGGACGTCACGAGAGGTTCCGGAATGGTCCGGAGGTAAAGATTTATATATGGGAAGTCTTATTTTGGTCGCCGGAAAAGTTTCGCGCTTTATCGGTATTGTACCGGGAGTGCCAAAAGGGGTCCGGGGGTCCACCAGCCCCGGGGGGCCACATGGGCTGTAAGGGGTGCGCCTTGGCCTATATGGGCCAAGGGCACCAGCCCCAAGAGGCCCATGCGCAAGAGATAAGAAAAAAGGGAGAGTCCTAAAGGGGGAAGGCACCTCCGAGGTGCCTTGGGGGGGAAGGACTCCCCCCTGGCCGCACCCTTCCTTGGAGGAAGGGGCAAGGCTGCGCCCCCCCTCTCCCTTGGCCCTATATATAGTGGGGGGAAGGGAGGGCAGCAACATCTAAGCCTTGGGCGCCTCCCTCCTCCCATGCAACACCTCTCTCTCTCTCTCGCAGAAGCTTGCGAAGCCCTGCCGGAGAGCCACTACATCCACCACCACGCCGTCGTGCTGTTGGATCTCCATCAACCTCTCCTCCCCCCTTGCTGGATCAAGAAGGAGGAGACGTCGCTGCACCGTACATGTGTTGAACGCGGAGGTGCCGTATGTTCGGCACTCGGTCATCGGTGATTTGGATCACGGCGAGTACGACTCCGTCATCCACGTTCATTGGAACGCTTCCGCTCGCGATCTACAAGGGTATGTAGATGCACTCCTTTCCCCTCGTTGCTAGTAGACTCCATAGATGCATCTTGGTGAGCGTAGGAAAATTTTAAATTATGCTACGATTCCCAACAGGGGCGCCTCCCACCTGCTTGGGGGGCGAGTCTCCCCCCCTGCCCCCCCTCTAGATGCATCTAGGGGGCCGGGCCCCTCTTCCCTTCCCCCTATAAATAGTGAGGGGGTGGGAGGGCAGCCGCACCCTTCCCCTGGTGCAGCCCTCCCCCCTCCAACTCCTCCTCCTCCGTTGAGCGCAGCGAAGCTCTGCCGGAGAACCACAAGCTCCACCACCACGCCGTCGTGCTGCCAGAGCTCTCCCTCAACTTCTCCTCTCCCCTTGCTGGATCAAGTAGGAGGAGACGTCCCCGGGCTGTACGTGTGTTGAACGCGGAGGCGCCGTCCGTTCGGCGCTTGGATCGGATCTTCAGTGATTTGAATCGCCGCGAGTACGACTCCATCAACCGCATTCTTGTAACGCTTCCGCTTAGCGATCTTCAAGGGTATGAAGATGCAGTCCCTCTCTCTCGTTGCTAGCATCTCCTTGATTGATCTTGGTGACACGTAGGAAAATTTTGAATTATTACTACGTTCCCCAAAACACTTGTAGACAATTCATAACAAACATCCTTCAAATAGTTCTCCTAAGTTGTTGGTTGCATTTGTTTATTGCCCCTTTGCGGATCATTCATAAAATATGTTGTTCTTAAGTTGTTTGGGCAGAGATCCCAAAATACACGGTTTGTCTAAACGGCAACGCTCAAAGGTTGGGCTCACATCTCAAAACACGCCTCTAGCCACCCATTTGTGTGAGGTTCTTTATGGAGCTAAACCCTGGGTATCCAACGTTGATGATTGTCTTCCCAATAAGCTCTCTAGGACCCCTATTAAACTGACATAACCATGCGAAGGAGCGACAGAGAGCTTTCACATGAAGAACAAGAAGAGGGATTTTTCGTCTCATGTCACGCCACATCGTGGTGTATGCACTAAGAGGCAAATGCATCGGGGTACGATATGATAAGAAGGCTCTCCTGGATAACTCATAAAATGAATACATATTAAACATGTTGCCCTTATCTATTGAGAAACGTAATAAAAACAAAAAATCGCCCTACGATCAACCAGGAACACTATGAAAAAGCGATGAACGGTTAGGATCAGATCGTTACCGATTCCGAGTTGCAGCAAATGTAGACGAGTCGGTGTAGATCATACTCGGAGTCCCTTGAACCGTAGATGAACGATCCCATGAACCGCCCACGAACAATCCCTCGAACAGAAGACCGAAAGCACAGCCTCTCTACGAGTTGCAAGTGTACGGTCTTCATGATCCGGCAGCCCTTCGCCGTCCAAGGCTAATCATCACTGGAGAATTAGAGGCAGGAGATTGCAACCATAGTGGGCTTCTAATTATGAGTATTAGAGGTTCTAGGTATGAATCTAATTGATCAGCTAGGACCAACTAGAACTGGAACTAGAGAACTAGAGGAGGCTCCAAAACTTGTGTTTTCAAAAGTGCCAAAAACCTCTAGTATATATAGGTTGGAGGGAGGGCGAGGGGGCGCCACAAGGGGAAGTGATACGTCTCCGGCGTATCTATAATTTATGAAGTATTCATGCCATGTTTACAACAATTTTATATGATTTTGATATAATTTGATTAGAACTAACCCGGACTGACGTTGTTTTCAGCAGAACTACCGTGGTCTCGTTTTTTATGTGTAAATAGAAGTTCTCAGAATGGGCTGAAAATTTACGGTGATTTTTTATGGACCAAAAGAGAACCCCGATGCACAAGAGTTGGACCAGAAGCTTCACGAGGAAGCGACAAGGGTGGAGGGCGCGCCCCCTGTCTTGCCGCTGCCTCGTGGACCCCCTTGACATGAGACCAACGCCAAAAATTCCTATAAATACCAAAACCCCCAGAAAGAAACCTAGCTAGATCAGAAGTTTCGCCGCCGCAAGCCTTTGTAGCCACGAAAAATCTATCTAGGCCCTCTCCGGCACCCTGCCGGAGCGGGCCATCATCACCGGAGGCCATGGAGGAGGAAGCCGGAGGGGGCCATCATCACCATGGAGGCCAAGGACCAGAGGGATTACTAGATTGCTTGTTTTCTATGTGCAGTGCAAAAATAGAAACTTTGCCTGTAGTGCGTGAATTTACATTTTTTTTACTGGAACATAAAAAGTTTCTGAAATTTTTACACGGTACTGTTATACAAATTGTTTACTTTTTCCTAATTTTTCAGAATTTTTGGAGTTACATAAGTATATGAAGTTTCCAGATTGCTACAGACTGTCCTGTTTTTGACAGATTCTGTTTTCTATGTGTTGTTCGCTTATTTTGATGAATCTATGAGTTGTATCGGGGGGTATGAACCATGGTGAAGTTGGAATACAGTAGATATAATGCTAATATGAAATTGGAATGAGTTTACAACAGTACCTAAAAGTAGTGATTTGCTTTATTATACTAACGGATCTCACAAGGTTTTTTGTTAAGTTTTGTGTGGATGAAGTGTTCGAAGATCGAGGAGTTATCGATAGGAGAAGAATAAGGAGAGGCAAGAGTTCAAGCTTGGGGATGCCCAAGGCACCACAAGTAAATATTTCAAGGATACTCAAGCATCTAAGCTTGGGGATGCCCCGGTTGGCATCCCATCTTTATTCCTCAACAATTATCGGTATACCTGGGTTTTTGTTTTGTTCACATGATATGTGTCTTTTGAGTTTATTTTTCCTTTTTTTTTTCTTTATGCACCATGCTAGTATGAGATAGTCCTTCATTGATTTATGTTTCGTGTGCTTCACTTAAATCTTTTGAGTATGGCTTTATAGAATGCTCTTTGTGCTTCACTTAAATCTTTTGAGTATGACTTTATAGAATGCTTCGTGTGCTTCACTTATACATTTTGAGCTTGGATGTTGGTAAATCTATATTAATTGTAGAATGCTTCATGAACTTCACTTATATCTTTTGGAGTATGAATAAGACTATCATCGAAATTGGGCTTGGAAGAGTATCATTAAAATATCATGCCTAGCTAGTGGCGTTAAACAATAGCGCTTGTTGGGAGGCAACCCAATTTTATTTTTATGTTTTTGGTTCTGTTTTATAAATACACATTATTACCTCTGTAGTAATTTTGTTTTGATGTTTTAATTGGTGTTTGGGCCAAGTAAGACCTTCGGGATGGCTTACGGTGATAGTTAATTTGATTTTACTGAAAAACAGAAACTTTTGCACCCAGTAAAATAATTTTGAAAAATCAGAGAAGAGTGCTTTTTATCTGAATGTTTTACACAAGATTGATATACAAATTTCCTAGGTTGTCCTAATTTTTCAGAATTTTGGTAGTAACAGAAGTAAGGTTGTTGTTCAGATCATTACAGACTGTTCTGTTCTTGACAGATTCTGTTTTCAATGCATAGTTTGCTTGTTTTCTAGTTTCTATGACTTATATTGCTCAATATAAATTGTAGAAATTATAAGGTACAATAGGCATTGTGTGAGAACAATTATGAATCTTGTCTTGACAGTACCAAAGTGAATGACTTGCTCTTTATCATACTAACCCATCTCACGAAGTTCCGGTAAGGTTTGTGCGATTGAAGTTTTCAAGTTTTGGGTGAGATATCGATACGAGGAGAATAAGGAGTGGAAAGACCATAAGCTTGGGGATGCCCAAGGCACCCCAAGGTAATATTCAAGGAAGACTCAAGCGCCTAAGCTTGGGGATGCCCCGGAAGGCATCCCCTCTTTCGTCTTCAAAACTATCGGTATACCTTACTCGGAGCTATATTTTTATTCATCACATGATATGTGTTTTGCTTGGAGCGTATTTTCATTTTACTTGCTGTTTGGATAAAATCATTGGATCTGAAATCTTGAATGCGAGAGAGTCCTCCCATGGCTAGTTAATTATTTGACTACTCATTGATCTTCACTTATATCCTTTTGAAGTAGTTTGTCATTTACTCTCCTGCTTCACTTATATTCTATGAGTAAATGGTTGAATGAATTAAATATGATAAATATGAAATTATATATGTTTCATATTCTTATCCCATTGGGAGTAATGACTTCACATATAAGAAGTATAGGTGGTAAACTTTATTGAAAGTTAGCAAACACAACATTGGTCACTTGAACAATTCATGAAAGAATATTGAACGAAGAGAGATTTCAGATATAAATATACTATCTTGGACATATTCTATGATTGTGAGCCCCATTAATTATTTTGAAACTTGAGAAAATTAGTTGAAATTAGACAAGGAAGACAACATAATGAGTTATGTTTGGGTATATTTGCATAGAACTTATATTGTTATGGATCCTCTAACATGTGGTGCGTTCTTAGGATCTTTTGCTAGCCAAAATTTTGTATTAAGTAGAGATACTACGTGTGCATCCAAAACCCTTAAACCCCGTTTCATGCCATGAGTGTCCGCCATATCTACCTATGGATTGAATAAGATCCTTCAAGTAAGTTGTCATCGGTGCAAAAAGCAATAAAAATTTCTCCTAAATATGTATGATCCTTTATTGTAAGGGAAAATAAGCATTGTACGAACTTGTGATGGTAAACAAATAAAAGCGATGGACTGCATAATAAAGGTTGCTATCACAAAGGGCAATACAACGTGACGTTCCTTTGCATGAAGAGTTTGCACATCCAAAATTAAAAAGTGCATGACAACCTCTGCTTCCCTCTGTGAAGGGCCTATCTTTTACTTTCATGTATTTACTTTTATGCAAGAGTCAATAGTTTTCCTTCTTATTTCAACCTCAATTATTCTTTAGTTGACAAGCATCATGTGGTGGGGAAAGATCCAAGCATATATTGCCATTCAAATATATTTGATCATGAATTATTATTGTTGACAATTATCTATATGATAAATAAGTTGGGAGGCGAAACATTAAGCCCCTATCTTTCTCTGTGTTCGACGGATGCTATTTGTCCTAAAAATATGCTTTGAGTGTTAGCAATCATGGAAGACTATATGATAGTTGAGTATGTGGAATTTGCTAAATCAAAGCTCTTACATAGACCCTTACTGAAAATAAGATGAATTGTAATTGTTTGATGACTAAGAACATGGTTTGTTAGTTTTCAAGAAACTTTATGGTCTATACTTTAATTTGTGAATAGCTTGCTACTTGATCATGAGAAGTTTTATGAGATGAGCTACTATTTATGATATATAATGATGCTAGAAAAAGTAATTGAAATTATCATGATCAAACTTATGCACTATGCTAGCATTCACACTTCATAAATTATTTTTTTATCATTTACCTACTCGAGGATGAGTAGGAATTAAGCTTGGGGATGCTGATACGTCTCTGACGTATCTACAATTTATGAAGTATTCATGCCATGTTTACAACAACTTTGTATGATTTTGGTATGATTTGATTAGAACTAACCCGGACTGACTTTTTTTCAGCAGAACTGCCTTGGTGTCATTTTTTGTGCAGAAATAAAAGTTCTCGGAATGGGCTGAAAATTTACGGTGATTTTTATGGACCAAAAGAGAACCCCGAAGCACAAGAGTTGGACCAGAAGCTTCACGAGGAAGCGGCAAGGGTGGAGGGCGCGCTCCCCTGTCTTGCCGCTGCCTCGTGGACCCCCTTGACGTGAGACCGACGCCAAAAATTCCTATAAATACCAAAACCCCCAGAAAGAAACCTAGATCGGAAGTTCCACCGCCGCAAGCCTCTGTAGCCATGAAAAATCAATCTAGGCCCTCTCCGGCACCCTACCGGAAGGAGCCATCATCACCGGAGTCCATGGAAGGAAGCCGGAGGGGTCCATCATCACCATGGAGGCCAAGGACCAGAGGGAGAACCTCTCCCCATCTAGGGGGGAGGCCATGGAGGAGGAAGCACAAGGGGGAGACTCTCTCCCCCTCTCTCTCAGTGGCGCCGGAGTGCCGCCAGGGGAACCATCGCCGCGGTGATCGTCTTCATCAACATTACCATCTTCATCACCTTCCTCATCTCTTTTACGCGGTCCACTCTCGCGCACCCCGCTGTAATTCCCTACTTGAACATGGTGCTTTATGCCACATATTATGATCCAATGATGTGTTGCCATCCTATGATGTTCTAGGTAAATTTCTTTTGTCTTTGGGTTGATTGATGATCTAGATTGGTTTGAGTTGTATGTTTTATTTTGGTGCTGCCCTATGGTGCCTTCCGTGCCGCACACACGTGAAGGATTCCCGCTGTATGGTGTTGCAATACGTTCATGATTCTCTTATAGTGGGTTGCTAGAGTGACAGAAGTTTAAACCCGAGTAAGGGGGTTGTTGCGTATGGGAGAAAGGGGACTTGATACTATAATGCTATGGTTGGGTTTTACCTTAATGATCTTTAGTAGTTGCGAATGCTTGCTAGAGTTCCAATCATAAGTGCATATGATCCAAGTAGAGAAGTGCATATGATCCAAGTAGAGAAAGTATGTTCGCTTATGCCTCTCCGTCATATAAAATTGCAATAACGACCACCAATCTTGTTAACAATTGCCGATAATTCCGCACACCGATCCATCATTATTCCACACTTGCTATTTGTAATATATATAGTAATATATTCTAACTTTATGTTAACAGCACCTATTTTTATATTTTAGTTCTCTGATATCATGCAAAGTTATCCTCTTCATACCCACAACGTAGTTTTATTTCTCGTTTCTAGATGGAAGCAAACGTTCGGTGTACGTAGAGTCGTATCAGTGCAGATAGGACTTGAGAGAATATTGATCTTACCTTTAGCTCCTTGTGGGTTCGACACTCCATACTTATCACTTCCACCTTTGGAAATTGCTACGATGATTCCTTGCACTTAGGGATTATCAGGAAGGAAACCCTCCCCCTTTGGCCAGCCAAGGAGGGGGGAATCCCCCTCCAATTTGGCCTCACCTTCCCCTTTCCATGGGGAGAAGGGGGGCCACCCCTTTTCGGCCCAAGTGACCCAAGTAGCCTGCCACCACTTGGCCTTTTAAGTCCCGTTGATATTAAATTAAATATAAAAAACTCCTAAAAATTACTAGAGCCTTTTATTATTAATTAAAAATCACCGAAAACATTTTCCACCTATATATTATTTATCAAAAATACACGATATTACTGGATAAACTCCGAAACCCTTCTAGTGACGTTTTCAGTTCCTCTCAAAACTATTCTGAATATTAGTGAAACTATTTCAAAAATGAATTCTCATTATTCTCTTCCTACTAACACTCGGCATATCGTGATTACCTTAACCTTGTGACTCTGTAGGTTCGGTAAAACATAGACATGAACAAAACCCATTTGTTCAATGACCGATAGTGAAACCGTGGACGTCCATATGAATCTCTATGAGTACACGAATGACATTCGAGTGAACCTTTGGTTACCATGCGATGTTCCCTTTGCTTCGAGATATCTTAAAAAAATCCAAGGTGAGATGAATCAGTATCCTCTTGAGTCACCACCATGCTCACTATGACGGTCTCCTCCTTGCTGGTTTCCTTCTTCTTTCTCGTTGACATGTTACAGGATCCTCTGACCTAGTCACATCTGTCTGGACAGACGATGATGGATGCCATCACACCGAGAGGGCCCTAAGAACATATCTCCATCATCGGAGGAGCAAATCCCATTGTTGAGCATCCAGTCCCTTGTCAAACTTTCCGTTTAACCTCTAAGTTTTCATTATGATCACCTAGTTACAGATGACGTTTGAGCAACCCTAAAGTCCATCGTAAAGTAAGAAGTGACTGTGATACTCTCATGGTCTAAGGAACTAATCACACGTTAACACTACGTGTTATAACAACTGACTTCTAACGATTGCATCTCAAAACATAACAAACAAGTCTATTCAATATAGACGTTCTTCTAACGTCATATTTTCAATGCTGTTTTGAGACTATCGTCACACTCAACAATATCTCAAGATCCGGAGAATGTGATCAGCAAAAACACTTGAGCTGGTTTTAGAGGCAAGGCTAGGAATCATATTTTACCTTTATCATTCCACATGTGCATATGAATTTTTCACTGGATCGCATATTCCAGGATCATAGCAGTTATAGCATAGAACATAAACTCTTGATTTATGAACATGGAAATATAATAATACAGGATTATTGCCTCTAGGACATACTTCCAACAGACTCCCACTTGCACTAGAGTCAATAATATAGTTAGCATTTTTTTCTTTTACGCCAATGACAATCCCGTGTTTGTTCATGCTTTGCTTGTGGTATAGCCTTCGTCCTATCAGATCTTGACAATTTCAGATTCGTGTATATCTTTTGCATTTCTATGCATCTATAATGCTTTCACAAGTATTTATAATTCGTGTGAAACTAGCTTTGTATATATTGAATCACTAGCAGAACCTTCGATTCCTTAGACCGAGCTATGGAACCACTATTACGAACAGTGTTCCATTGACACAATCATCTAGAAACTATATCAAGTTCATGAACTTTTCATTCATAACCCTTCATCGTTGCTTCTAAAGCGACAATATACTTCAACCTTCTCTTATAGAATTCACCACAGTAACTTCCTTGGACCAATTCCAACTTACAGTGCCACCATAAATTATTTAATTGAAATTAAAAATCGATTGGAGCATCGATGAGGATCTTATCAATGTACTACTTACAACGACCTTGTATTGATGTAAGTCCTTACAACAATCTCTTCATTTTCTCCGTATGTGAGAAACATGTCGTCAGTACTTAACAACATTTTCATTGTTTTCCTATGATCAACTATTTGACCATTCCGGTAACTTTACTCACAAATTTAGAAAATATATTCAGAAGTTTGAAAAAAAATCATGCATTTGAAAGAAAAATGAAAACCAAAAGTCTAAAATGGTTTTTTACCGACCGAAAGCTTATAGAAGATCCCCCAAAACCTTTTTTTTGGGCAAAGATTCCCAGAAACATGGTTGTGAAGCTTCTGGAACCTTCCAAAAACCAGAATGAGCTTCCCGCGAAGGTGCCTTAGATGGGCCAGACCATTAGATCGAAGGGTATGGGTGCCCTGTCCCAATATAGCTAAAAGTGGCGCCTAAGGCGCCAAATGGGTTTTGTGTTATTTGCCGGCGCAAAAGCTAAATATCGCAGGTGGATGTATCACTAGTCTACACATAATTTCTCATGGGTCATGGCCCAGCTAGTGATTTTTCTACCGGATTCTTCATGCACGTATTTGTGCTATGAAACTACGAGTTTTTCCTCTGCTTTTTCTATTATTATTTTTCTTTTTTTCACCATGTTCCCTTTTTCTTTCGCATATTTCTTTTTTTCTTTGTTATTCCTCATTTTGTACATTGTGTTTTTTTAAAATTACTCATGGTGTATTTAAAATTTTACACAAACCAAATCTTCATCATGCATTTAAATCCGTTCATAGTGTATTTTTTAAAAGTTCACCCTCTTTTCAGGAAATTTCATTGTCCAATTATAATATGTTAATCGCACATAAAACTAATGTTCCCCATGTCGTCAAAAAATGTTTGTCGTATATTTCCAAATATTTCCACGTGTTTAAGAAAGAATGCCATGTACTTTCAAAAGTTTCATGGGGGTATTTAAAGAAATGTTATCATTTATTCTAAGAAATGCTCATTGTATTTAACAAGTCTTTGCCATGTTTTCTGAAATGTAACCGCATATTTGAAAAATGTTCATATCATGTTTTAATACACCATGAATATATCTTAAATACACACTAAACATTTTATAATAAACATTGAGGTTTCTTAATACCCAAAGAAAAAATTAAAGAAAATAGTCATATATATATATGCACTGCAGGAATCAGCTTCTTTGCCGTCTGCCATGGCAGACGGCAAAGGAACCAAAAGCGGACGTAATTAGAATAATTTGAAACACACAAGAAATATATTTTAAATAGATATTGAAAAGTTTCTAAATACACATTAAACAATTTTGAAATACACATTGAACTTGTTATAATACATGACAAATATTTTGGAATAATGCCAAAAAACTAAATGCACGATGAACATTTCTTCAATACACTTTGAGAATTTTTAAATGCATCTTGAGCATCTTTACTACGAAATGAATATTTTTAAATAAATGATGAGAATTGATATAAAATTATTATAATAAAAAATACAATTACAGTTGTAAAAAAATAAAAAATATTTTAAAGCTGGAAGAGAGAAAACGTTTGTTAAATCAAACTAGGCTAGTTTAAAATTCATGATTATAAGATAAAAGTCAAATGTTAAAAGAACATATCTTACTAGCATGCAATTGCATAGTACCGACTGGACTGACGCCAACTAACATATTGTCTTTGGTGATGATAAGTGGCAAAACATAATAACTCCATTTGTCCCCCACAAGAGAGTTTTGATGAGTTTTTCCATGGTTCAGTGGGATGAGAGTTTGACTGTGTGCGCTTTGTTTCTCGAGACCCGGTTTTCAAATCAAAATATCTCCCCATCGTGTGGCCAAACCACAAAACCATTTTCACCATCGTGCTTCTCATGTGAGAGCTTTGGAAATAGATTCCCTGTTGATAGATTTCGATGAACCTTTTTTACCCAACCTGTACTCTGCATTGTAGTAAACTTGTACTCCTCGATGCGTAGTCCATCATGCGTGCACAACTGATAATCCCAAGTGCAGGGAGTACGTAATACTTTTCAATGTGAAGGTGGTAAATAAGGAGTGTCGAACCCAAAATGATCTAAAGGTAGAATTTGTATCTGCCAATGATACAACCCTGCGTACACCGAATGTTTTGCTTTACCTAGACTATATAACTAAAAAGTATTTTACATGTATAAAAGAGATAGTTTGCAAGATAATAAAGTATTACTAAATAATAGTTAGTTATTTTAATGTAAAGTCACAATAAAATAAAAGGTAGTGAGTGTGGAGTAGAGGTGGTAGGTGCCTGAATTGTCCCTAGGCAAGTGGCTACATTACTAGACCAATAGTTATACATTATAATGTTATATGTGAGAGAAGCCTATACTAACATGCAACAAAATCCATCGACAACATGTACTTATGATTGAAACCTTTAGCAAAAATCCACAACAACTAAGAATTTATTAATGTAAAATCCAACCATAGCATTAAAATTTATGGCTGCCTTTATCCCATATGCATCAACTTCCTATACTCAGAATCGGTAATATCTGTCACTCTGGCTGCCCTATGTGTAGTTATCTCAACATACTACTAACTCTAAAGTGCGCGCTCATATGTTGGACACCAAAGGATAGCAACATATCATAACATACAATTCAAATCAATCATAATAGATCACGAATCACCATAGAACAAAAAGGATCTACTAAGACATAATAGAAGTGCAACAAATATTGGTCTACATTTCCCTCTGAATGATTGGACAGAATGAGCAGAACGACGTAATTAATACTCGGTCACGAGGTGACTCCCAAGGGGTTAGGTTTTTCCTCCTTCTGTCGACACCGCCGCCGGTCCGCCATGCATCCAATGTGACTCCGCTCTTGTTCTTGTTTGGTTCAACGTTGTTGGGTTGTGTGGTGGCGGTGATCGATGCCCCTAGTAGGATGATGTCTCCCATGTCCAATCCCCGTCCAGATGGTGTGTCTATAGTGTCGTCAGAGGGTGTGTGGGGCCATAGCGCAACGAATCCCTGACCGTCCAATACAACAAGGCCTGCTCGGCTTTGGTGACATAAAGGTGATGACAATGACGCTCTTTCGACTTGCTGTTGTGCTTGTAGTCGTCACTAGATGCATAAACAGGAGCTCCCGCCAGATTCTCAAAATTTGAGTTGATCCGAGAATGATGCAATGAAATGAATAGGACAAGAGAATAAAAGGGTACTCCCTCGGTTTTTATTTACTTCGCATATTATATTTGACTGAAGTCAAACTTCATAAAATTTGACCAAGTTTATAGAAAACAATATAAACATTCATCATAACAAATCTAATATGAATGGAAAATACATTCAATAGTGAATCTAATGGTATTGATTTGTTATTGTATATGTTAATATTTTTGTTTATAAACTTTGTCAAAGTTTACAAAGCTTGATTTTGACCAAAGCTAATATGCGGACTAAATAAAAACGAAGGGGGTACGTTGTAATCAAGGACGGCTAAACGCTCGGATTGCTTCCTTTAGCAGGCTGCTAAGCACATGCGTTGGCCTCTTTCCATCAAGATTAAGTTGCATCCTGGCAATCTTGCCCTGAAAACCTGCTACGCTAGTCCACAGAGTGTACTGTACTTATATACTTACATGCATGTACATAGCACAGGACCTACGGTACATAAGAGTAGCAGGTAGCTAGCATAAAGTTCCATCTACGCATGCATGCACCTATATGCACGCAAAGTATAAGCTTTTCCACTTCAAGCGAGCGGCAAGCACGGCACGTTACGCTCCGGCTTGGCGTTGACAAGCGCCATGTACGAAGCAACCAGATAGATAGATGCCAACTCGACCGATCGATCGCCTATAAATTGCCTAGGAACCATGCATTCAAACGTACCCATTCAAGCCGATCAATCATCGGCAACAAATACACTATAGTAACTAGCACTGACAGCGTTAGGGCGCTCGCAATGGCGAGCCGTTTGGGAGTCGTGCTGGCTTTAGCGGCTGTCGTCCTTCTTGCCGCAGCGGGGGCCGCCGCCGGGCAATCCACGCCACGGCCACCCAACGCCCAGGGCCCGAAGCCGAAGCCGAAGCCGATGAAGGTCAAGTGCACTGAGAACCGCAAGGAGAACCCCTACTGTTTCAACCGGAACATGGACTGCCCCGCCAACTGCCCCCAGTCCTGCTACCCCGACTGCAACACATGCAAACCCGTCTGCGGTAACCACTGGATCGATGCCATGTCTTAACAATGGAGCTACTTACGTACGTTGATTTTGTTGGTTAATGGTTTTGGTTCGTGCCTTCGTGCAGTCTGCAACACCCCGGGGGCGTGCGGCGACCCGCGGTTCATAGGTGGTGACGGCAACGCCTTCTACTTCCACGGACGCAGGGACGCCGACTTCTGCGTCGTCTCCGACCGCGACCTTCACATCAACGCGCACTTCATCGGCAAGAGCGGCCACAGCGGCATGTCCCGGGACTTCACCTGGATCCAGGCCATCGCCGTGCTCTTCGACGGCCACCGCCTCTACCTCGGCGCCAGGAAGACCGGCACCTGGGACGACGCCGTCGAGCACCTGGACATCACCCTGGACGGCGAGCCTGTCTACCTTCCCGCTGACCTCATCGAAGGCGCCAAGTGGACGTCCAGCCGCGTGCCCGAGCTGTCCGTGACCCGCACCAAGGCGACCAACGGCGTCCTCGTCGCCGTCGCCGGAAAGTTCAGCGTCAGGGCCAACGCCGTGCCCATCACCGAGGAGGAATCGAGGGTGCACCGCTACGGCGTCACCGCCGATGACTGCCTCGCGCACCTCGAGCTGGCGTTCAAGTTCGACGCGCTCACCGACGACGTCCACGGTGTGGTCGGACAGACGTACCGCTCCGACTACGTCAACCATTTCGACGTGAGGGCCTCCATGCCCACCATGGGAGGAGGTGCCACCTTCACCACCTCCAGCCTGTTCGCCGCCGACTGCAGCGTGGCGCGCTATGGAGTCAGCCGTGGAAACGACGGTGCCGCGGTGCTATCTGAGCTCGCTGGTGTCACCTGCGCCAGCGGCATGGACGGCAAAGGTGTCGTGTGCAAGAAGTAAAACGCTTCCAGTTCCTGCATGTATATGGTGAGTGTTGTACTGGCCGTGCATGTCTGCATGCATGCACGGTTGACAAGTACTTCTATGAATAAGCAAAGGGCATAATTTGATGTCTTTGGAACTTGGAACTTTATCAAGAAATATAGTATGTGCCGTTTGCATTATCTGTTGCACCGGCGTGGATATTTAGTCGAACTGTCGGATGGAGTTCCACCATGGAGTTGTTATACACGCGTGAATCTGATTTGCTTAATAGCTTCACTGCTCAAGAAAGGACCTGGTGATGAGGAGGCGAAAGAAGGGAAGAAATCACGTGTGTGCAGTCAAGCGATGAGGAGGCGAAAGAAGGGGAGAAATCACGTCTGTGCAGTCAAGCTTGACATGATGAAAACGTATGACCGAGTTGAATGGCACTATCTGGAAGCTATCATGCTAAGGTTGGGCTTTAGCACGAGTTTTGTTAGACTGACAATGAAATGTGTGACATCCGTCAGGTTCACTGTACGAGTGAATGGAGAATTGCTGCCTTATTTCACACCATCAAGGGGATTACGTCAAGGGGACCCCTACTCGCCCTATCTGTTCTTACTTTGCGCAGAAGGATTCACCAGTCTGTTGAACAATTTGGGTGGGGCACAGGTGGACAGAGGAATTAGGGTGAGTAATCATTCGCCTTGGGTGAATCACCTTCTATTTGCTGATGATAGTTTATTTTTTATGAACGCAAAAGAAGCAAGCGCCCAAAGGTTGAATCAAGTTCTAAGGATCTATGGTGGATGCTCTGGACAATGTGTAAACAAAGGAAAAAAAAACTCTATCTTCTTCAGTCCCAACACACCAGATCCGGTCAGACAAAGGCTGAAGTGTCTTCTCGGTATCACGGTTGAAGCCTTCAGTGAGAGATATCTTGGTTTACCTACTGCAACTGGGCGGATTACAAGTGGAACTTTTGATCACCTAAATGAGAGGATGAGAAGCAAATTGCAGGGGGGTACAGAACGCATGATTTCATGTGCAGGAAGAGAGGTTCGGCTCAAATCCGTGGCTAAGGCGATATCGGCGTTCTCTATGAGCTGCTTCAAGCTAACGAAGAAAGTCTGCAAGGGTTTACCATCATGTATGGCGCGCTACTGGTGGAGCAGCTCGCTGGATCGTCGATCCTTGCACTGGATTGATTGGGATACCCTAGGTACCCCGAAGGAGAAAGGAGGGATGGGCTTCAGAAACTTGCAGCTATTTAACCTGGCCCTTCTGGGAAAACATGTTTGGAGACTCGTCACTAGCCCTCACTCGCTATGTGCACGGGTGCTCAAAGGAAAGTATTTCCCGAATACTAACTTCTGGGGGGCCTCAACGCATCCACATGCCTCCTCCACTTGGCGTGCTATCTAGGCAGGGAGAGAGGCCCTAGGAGTTGGTATGATCAAAAGGATTGGTAATGGCACAACGGTTTCAATTTGGGGCAACCCTTGGATTCCAGGGCTGCTATCCATGAGGCTGTCGGTGCAGATAGGGGGTGCTAATTTAGTCACGGTCTTAGACTTGATTGATGTGGAAACTGGAAGATGGAAGATCAATGTAGTAAGGGAAAATTTTGTACCTCCTGAAGCCGATGCAATACTTAATATTCCCTTAAGGCGTATGGGAGGGGATGATTTTTGGGCATGGTCAGCAATGAAGGATGGAGTCTATACTGTAATATCAGTGTACCGAACTCTAATGATTCACAACGAGCATCGTGCTCTAGAAGAAGGGTCGGTTACGGAAGCTTCGGAGACTAATAAGCAATTATGGACAAGACTTTGGAAGCTAAACGTGGTACCAAAAGTACGTGTGTTCTGGTGGCGAGTGCTTTGAGGAATTCTCCCTGTCGAAAGTGCTCTCAAACACAGACATATTACAACTCTAGCCAGATGCAAAGTGTGTCTGGCAGCGGATGAGGACATGTATCATGCATTGATAAAATGTAACCTTGCTAGGAGGTTCTGGAGAGAAGCAGGCGTGTGGCTTAACATCAAGCTCCCTGAACTGCATGAATTGACATGGTCTAGAGATATTCTCTGTGATGCTAGGTTTGATGCGGCAGACAGGGCAAAGATCATTACGGTGATGTGGGCCATCTGGACTTCGCGCAACAATATTACCCATGACAAGGCCAGTAGGGAACCAGTTCAGTCACTCAAGATGATCATAGATGCTCTTATGGTGTTGGAGCTCCCGACCAAGCATGCAAGCATACTGTCGGGCCATGGGTGGAGACCACCAGAGGGAGAGTTGATTAAAATCAACACTGACACTAGTATTTCTATGCAGGAGCATAGAGGAGGAATTGGGGGTGTGGCTCGTTCATCTTCAGGTTTTCTTGCTGCTTGGTGCAAACCATGCCCAGGCATTACAGATCCTCTCGTTGCGAAGGCAATAGATGTACATGAAGGTGTGATTGTGGCAACACTTCGTGGCTTTGCGCGTGTGGAGCTTGAGACAGATAGCTTGGAGGTGGTGAACCTCTGGAAATCGCGCCGGACTTCGCGCTCTGTTATAGCGCTGTTACTATTAGATATAGAGGAGCTAGCTGCTACTTTGTTCTATTTTGATGTAGTTCATGTAAGGAGACATGCAAACGTTCCAGCCCACCTATGTGCTAAGCAAGCATGCACACAAGAGGCAACGGAGTGTTGGATGGGCTCCCCCCCCCCCCCCGGGTTTCCTGGTCACCAGCCTCATGGTTGACATGGCCGGTGCCCCTCCATATGAATAAAGCTCTTCATTATCCCGCAAAAAAAAGGACCTAGCTAGATCTTAGTTGGACTAAGACTTAACCAAGTCGTGAAAAAAATTAACCAAGTCGCAGTCAAGTGATAAAACATATAAAAAGAAGGAAGAAAAAATTTAAAAGAAATTTTGCATGGATCTTCATGTATAACATCGACTGAGACTTACCCTAAAAAAACATCGACTAAGACTTGGTTAATTCTTAGTCGACTGAGATTTAGCATTCCCGCTCAAGAAATGGCTATATACGCATCTTTATCAGTGACGGGCAAAAGAGCCCGTGTCACTCGTATCGGTATCCAATGATGGGTAGGAAAAAACCATGTGAGTGGTAAGGGCATCTCCAATGCCGACCTGTAAACCTCCCGCATGCATCAGGACCGCGTTGTCCGGACAACGGAACACATCCAACGCGGGATTATATCGGTCCACGGGGCGGTCCGGACGCGATTTCTCCCGCAAACCGGAGACAAACGTGGGGGGCCTTGCGGGAGTCCGGACCGATCCCACACCCGCTTCTGACCGCCCTGGCCACCAAAAACCCCACCTCCTCCAGCAGGTTTTCGATCAACTCCGCTCTAGAGCGTCAGCGCCCGCATTCATGCCCAGCCAAAGCGGACGTGACCGCTCACTGGCGTCGGCATTGAAGTGGCGCGCCGGCCGAGAGAGCGCCGCCCGCGCTGCTTCCTAGTGCAGGTGTCTGCCGCGCGTTCAAACGACACGACGGCTGCCCGTCCATGCGTCTGCCGCCCACATTGATGACATGCGGTTGCCGAGGCATCTCCTCCGGCGCCACTCGTCCGTCCCTCTGTCATCCACCATTACTATAAAAACTAGTGCCCCGTCCATAGCCGTAGTCATCTACCTCCGATCCCTCTACGCACCACTCCCACCAGGATTCCTCCCCCGCCAAAGCTCTCTAGGACGGACTGACATCAGACCAGAAGAAGGAGATGGCCACCATTGCTACCAGCTAGCTGGCCGGTAGGCAGCCAGAGGACGACGACATCCCAATGGACGACGCTGCCAACGACGAACCGGAGCCACCCTCCTCCTCCGTGCCACCCTCGCCAGTGCATTGCACCATGACCATCGGTGAGGCCCGTGCCCATTACATGGACATGGCGCGGGAGGAGCGGGAGGAGCGGGAGGAGCAATTCATGGAGGTGCAGGCCGACGCCGCCTACAACCAAGACCTCCTGCAGGAGCACGTGCAGGCGGAAGAGCAGCTCGTTGCCGGCAAGGCTGTCGCGCCGGACGCGGACCTGGTGGAGCAGGAAGCATTGCTCGAGTCCTAATCACTCTGCCCGCGAGATCCGCCTCGCCCGCTAGCGGGTGGCGAAGGTGGCGCCCACCTACAAGGAGAGCGACAACGCGAGCGAGGCGATGTTCGGCGAGACCGACGACGAGAAGGAGGACATCGCCGAGTCCGCGCCCCGCCGTGAGGGCGACGAAGCTGACACGTTCACGGGCACCGCCGGCAGCGAGGAAGAGTAGTGCACGCTAGGTCGCTGCCATTCGTGTCCCAGGAAGGCCACTTCTCTTCCCCTCCCGTCGATGCCAAGCTTGGTGGGCTCAACATTTTTTGTTGGGGAACGTAGTAATTTCAAAAAATTTCCTACGCACACGCAAGATCATGGTGATGCACAGCACTGAGAGGGGAGAGTGTTGTCCATGTACCCTCGTAGACCGACAGCGGAAGCGTTATCACAACGCGGTTGATGTAGTCGTACGTCTTCACGATCCGATCGATCAAGTACCGAACGTACGGCACCTCCGAGTTCTACACACGTTCAGCTCGATGACGTCCCTCGAACTCCGATCCAGCCGAGTGTTGAGGGAGAGTTTCGTCAGCATGACGGCGTGGTGACGATGATGATGTTCCACCGACGCAGGGCTTCGCCTAAGCTCCGCAACGGTATTACCGAGGTGTAATATGGTGAAGGGGGGCACCGCACACGGCTAAGAGATCTCAAGGATCAATTGTTGTGTCTCTGGGGTGCGCCCCTGCCCCCGTATATAAAGGAGCAAGGGGGAGGCAGCCGGCCAAGGGGAGAGGCGCGCCATAGGGGGGAGTCCTACTCCCACCGGGAGTAGGACTCCTCCTTTCCTTGTGGGAGTAGGAGAAGGTAAGGGGGAAGGAGAAAGAAGGAAGGGTGCGCCCCCCTTCCCTAGTCCAATTCGGACCAGACCATGGGGAGGGGTGCGGCCACCTTTTGAGGCCTTTCTCTCCTTTCCCGTATGGCCCATTAAGGCCCAATACGAATTCCTGTAACTCTCCGGTACTCCGAAAAATACCCGAATCACTCGGAACCTTTACGAAGTCCGAATATAGTCGTCCAATATATCGATCTTTACGTCTCGACCATTTCAAGACTCCTCGTCATATCCCCGATCTCATCCGGGACTCCGAACTCCTTCGGTACATCAAAACTCAATAAAACTGTCATCGTAACGTTAAGCGTGCAGACCCTACGGGTTCGAGAACTATGTAGACATGACCGAGACACGTCTCCGGTCAATAACCAATAGCAGGACCAGGATGCCCATATTGGCTCCAACATATTCTACGAAGATCTTTATCGGTCAGACCGCATAACAACATACGTTGTTCCCTTTGTCACCGGTATGTTACTTGCCCGAGATTTGATCGTCGGTATCTCGATACCTAGTTCAATCTCGTTACCGGCAAGTCTCTTTACTCGTTCCGTAACACATCATCCCGCAACTAACTCATTAGTCACAATGCTTGCAAGGCTTATAGTGATGTGCATTACTGAGTGGGCCCAGAGATACCTCTCCGACAATTGGAGTGACAAATCCTAATCTCGAAATACGCCAAACCAACAAGTATCTTTGGAGACACCTGTAGAGCACCTTTATAATCACCCATTTACGTTGTGACATTTGGTAGCACACAAAGTGTTCCTCCGGTAAACGGGAGTTGCATAATCTCATAGTCATAGGAACATGTATAAGTCATGAAGAAAGCAATAGCAACATACTAAACGATCGAGTGCTAAGCTAACGGAATGGGTCAAGTCAATCACGTCATTCTCCTAATGAGGTGATCTCGTTAATCAAATGACAACTTATGTCTATGGCTAGGAAACATAACCATCTTTGATTAACGAGCTAGTCAAGTAGAGGCATACTAGTGACACTCTATTTGTCTATATATTCACACATGTATTATGTTTCCGGTTAATACAATTCTAGCATGAATAATAAACATTTATCATGATATAAGGAAATATATAATACTTTATTATTGCCTCTAGGGCATATTTCCTTCAGTCTCCCACTTGCACTAGAGTCAATAATCTAGTTCACATCGCCATGTGATTTAACATCAATAATTCACATCACCATGTGATTAACACCCATAGTTCACATCTCTATGTGACTAACACTCAAAGGGTTTACTAGAGTCAATAATCTAGTTCACATCGCTATGTGATTAACACCCAAAGAGTACTAAGGTGTGATCATGTTTTGATTGTGAGATAATTTTAGTCAACGGGTCTGTCACATTCAGATCCGTAAGTATTTTGCAAATTTCTATGTTTACAATGCTCTGCACGGAGCTACTCTAGCTAATTGCTCCCACTTTCAATATGTATCTAGACCGAGACTTAGAGTCATCTAGATTTAGTGTCAAAACTTGCATCGACGTAACCCTTTACGACGAACCTTTTGTCACTTCCATAATCGAGAAACATATCCTTATTCCACTAAGGATAATTTTTGACCGCTGTCCAGTGATCTACTCCTAGATCACTATTGTACTCCCTTGCCAAAATCAGTGTAGGGTATACAATAGATCTGGTATACAGCATGGCATACTTTATAGAACCTATGGCCAAGGCATAGGGAATGACTTTCATTCTCTTTCTATCTTTTGTCGTGGTCTGGCTTTGAGTCTTTACTCAATTTCACACCTTGTAACACAGGCAAGAACTCTTTCTTTGACTATTCTATTTTGAACTACTTCAAAATCTTGTTAAGGTATGTCCTCATTGAAAAACTTATCAAGCGTCTTCATCTATCTCTATAGATCTTGATGCTCAATATGTAAGCAGCTTCACCGAGGTCTTTCTTTGAAAAACTCCTTTCAAACACTCCTTTATGCTTTGCAGAATAATTCTACATTATTTCCGATCAACAATATGTCATTCACATATACTTATCAGAAATGCTGTAGTGCTCCCACTCACTTTCTTGTAAATACAGACTTCACCGCAAGTCTGTATAAAACTATATCCTTTGATCAACTTATCAAAGTGTATATTCCAACTCCGAGATGCTTGCACCAGTCCATAGATGGATCGTTGGAGCTTGCATATTTTGTTAGCACCTTTAGGATTGACAAAACCTTCTGGTTGCATCATATACAACTCTTCTTTAATAAATCCATTAAGGAATGCAGTTTTGTTTATCCATTTGCCATATTTCATAAAATGCGGCAATTGCTAACATGATTCGGACAGACTTAAGCATAGATACGAGTGAGAAACTCTCATCGTAGTCAACACTTTGAACTTGTCGAAAACCTTTTTGCGACAATTCTAGCTTTGTAGATAATAACACTACTATCAGCGTCCGTCTTCCTCTTGAAGATCCATTTATTCTCAATGGCTTGCCGATCATTGGGAAAGTCAACCAAAGTCCATACTTTGTTTTCATACATGGATCCCATCTCGGATTTCATGGCTTCAAGCCATTTTGCGGAATCTGGGCTCACCATCGCTTCTTCATAGTTCGTAGGTTCGCCATGGTCTAGTAACATGACCTCCAGAACAGGATTACCGTACCAATCTGGTGCGGATCTTACTCTGGTTGACCCACGAGGTTCAGTAATAACTTGATCTGAAGTTCCATGATCATCATCATTAACTTCCTCACTAATTGGTGTAGGAGTCACAGGAACAGATTTCTGTGATGAACTACTTTCCAATAAGGGAGCAGGTACAGTTACCTTATCAAGTTCTACTTTCCTCCCACTCACTTCTTTCGAGAGAAACTCCTTCTCTAGAAAGGATCCATACTTAGCAACGAATGTCTTGCCTTCGGATCTGTGATAGAAGGTGTACCCAACTGTCTCCTTTGGGTATCCTATGAAGACACATTTCTCCGATTTGGGTTTGAGCTTATCAGGATAAAACTTTTTCACATAAGCATCGCAACCCCAAACTTTAAGAAACGACAACTTTGGTTTCTTGCCAAACCACAGTTCATAAGATGTCGTCTCAACGGATTTAGATGGTACCCTATTTAACGTGAATGCAGCTGTCTCTAATGCATAACCCCAAAACGATAGTGGTAGATCGGTAAGAGACATCATATATTGCACCATATCTAATAAAGTACAGTTATGATGTTCGGACACACCATTACACTGTGGTGTTCCAGGTGGCGTTAGTAGTGAAACTATTTCACATTGTTTTTACTGAAGGGCAAACTCGTAACTCAAATACTCTTCTCCACGATCAGATCGTAGAAACTTTATTTTCTTGTTACGATGATTTTCCACTTCACTCTGAAATTATATGAACTTTTCAAATGTTTCAGACTTCTGTTTCATTAAGTAGATATACTCATATCTGCTCAAATCATCTGTGAAGGTCAGAAATTAATGATACCTGCTATGAGCCTCAATATTCATCGGACCACATACATCTGTATGTATGATTTCCAACAAATCTGTTGCTCTCTCCATTGTTCCGGAGAACGGCATTTTTAGTCATCTTGCCCATGAGGCATGGTTCGCAAGCATCAAGTGATTCATAATCAAGTGATTCCAAAATCCCATCAGTATCGAGTTTCTTCATGCGCCTTACACCAATATGACCTAAACGGCAGTGCCACAAATAAGTTGCATTATCATTATTAACTTTGCATCTTTTGGCTTCATTATTATGAATATGTGTATCACTACGATCAAGATCCAACAAACCATTTTATTGGGTGTATGACCATAGAAGGTTTTATTCATGTAAACAGAACAACAATTATTCTCTAATTTAAATGAATAAACGTATTGCAACAAACATGATCAAATCATATTCATGCTCAATGCAAACACCAAATAACACTTATTTAGTTTTAACACTAATCCCGAAAGTATAGGGAGTGTGCGATGATGATCATATCAATCTTGGAACTACTTCCAACACATCGTCACCTCGCCTTTTACTAGTCTCTGTTTATTCTGCAACTCCCGTTTCGAGTTACTACTCTTAGCAACTGAACCAGTATCAAATGCTGAGGGGTTGCTATAAACACTAGTAAAGTACACATCAATAACATGTATATCCAATATACCTTTGTTCACTTTGCCATCCTTCTTATCCACCAAATACTTGGGGTAGTTTCCGCTTCCAGTGACCAGTCCCTTTGCAGTAGAAGCACTTAGTCTCAGGCTTAGGACCAGACTTAGGCTTCTTCACTTGAGCAGCAACTTGCTTGCCGTTCTTCTTGAAGTTCCCCTTCTTCCCTTTGCCCATTTCTTGAAACTAGTGGTCTCATCAACCATCAACACTTGATGTTTTTCTTGATTTCTACCTTCGTCGATTTCAGCATCACGAAGAGCTCGGGAATTACTTTCGTCATCCCTTTCATACTGTAGTTCATCACGAAGTTCTACTAACTTGGTGATGGTGACTAGAGAATTCTGTCAATCACTATTTTATCTGGAAGATTAACTCCCACTTGATTCAAGCGATTGTAGTACCCAGACAATCTGGGCACATGCTCACTAGTTGAGCGATTCTCCTCCATCTTTTAGCTATAGAACTTGTTGGAGACTTCATATCTCTCAACTCGGGTATTTGCTTGAAATATTAACTTCAACTCCTGGAATATCTTATATGGTCCATGACGTTCAAAACGTCTTTGAAGTCCCGATTCTAAGCCGTTAAGCATGGTGCACTAAACTATCAAGTAGTCATCATATTGAGCTAGCCAAACGTTCATAACGTCTGCATCTGCTCCTGCAATAGGTCTGTCACCTAGCGGTGCATCAAGGACATAATTTTTCTGTGCAGCAATGAGGATAATCCTCAGATCACGGATCCAATCCGCATCTTTGCTACTAACATCTTTCAACATAATTTTTCTCTAGGAACATATCAAAAATAAACACAGGGAAGCAACAACGCGAGCTATTGATCTATAACATAATTTGCAAAATACTATCAGGACTAAGTTCATGATAAATTTAAGTTCAATTAATCATATTACTTAAGAACTCCCACTTAGATAGACATCCCTCTAATCTCTAAGTGATCACGTGATCCATATCAACTAAACCATGTCCGATCATCACGTGAGATGGAGTAGTTTCAATGGTGAACATCACTATGTTGATCATATCTACTATATGATTCACGCTCGACCTTTCGGTCTCTGTGTTCCGAGGCCATATCTGTACATATGCTAGGCTCGTCAAGTTTAACCTGAGTATTCCGCGTGTGCAACTGTTTTGCACCCGTTGTATTTGAACGTAGAGCCTATCACACCCGATCATCACGTGGTGTCTCAGCACGAAGAACTTTCGCAACGGTGCATACTCAGGGAGAACACTTATACTTTGATAATTTAGTGAAGGATCATCTTATAATGCTACCGTCAAACAAAGCAAGATAAGATGCATAAAGGATTAACATCACATGCAATCAATATAAGTGATATGATATGGCCATCATCATCTTGTGCTTGTGATCTCCATCTCCGAAGCACCGTGCTTGTGATCTCCATCTCCGAAGCACCGTCATGATCACCATCGTCACCGGCGCGACACCTTGATCTCCATCGTAGCATCGTTGTCGTCTCGCCAACTTATTGCTTTTACGACTATCGCTACCGCTTAGTGATAAAGTAAAACTATTACATGGCGATTGCATCTCATACAATAAAGCGACAACCATATGGCTCCTGCCAGTTGCCGATAACTCGGTTACAAAACATGATCATCTCATACAACACATTATATCACATCATGTCTTGACCATATCACATCACAACATGCCCTGCAAAAACAAGTTAGACGTCCTCTACTTTGTTGTTGCATATTTTACGTGGCTGCTACGGGCTTAGCAAGAACCGTTCTTACCTACGCATCAAAACCACAACGATAGTTTGTCAAGTTGGTGCTGTTTTAACCTTCGCAAGGACCGGGCGTAGCCACACTCGGTTCAACTAAAGTGAGAGAGACAGACACCCGCCGGTCACCTTTAAGCAACGAGTGCTCGCAACGGTGAAACCAGTCTCGCGTAAGCGTACGCGTAATGTCGGTCCGGGCCGCTTCATCTCACAATACCGCTGAACCAAAGTATGACATGCTGGTAAGCAGTATGACTTATATCGCCCACAACTCACTTGTGTTCTACTCGTGCATAGCATCAACGCATAAAACCAGGCTCGGATGCCACTGTTGGGGAACGTAGTAATTTCAAAAAAATTCCTACGCACACGCAAGATCATGGTGATGCATAGCAACGAGAGGGGAGAGTGTTGTCCACGTACCCTCGTAGACCGACAGCGGAAGCGTTATCACAACGCGGTTGATGTAGTCGTACGTCTTCACGATCCGACCGATCAAGTACCGAACGTACGGCACCTCCGAGTTCTACACACGTTCAGCTCGATGACGTCCCTCGAACTCCGATCCAGCCGAGTGTTGAGGGAGAGTTTCGTCAGCACGACGGCGTGGTGACGATGATGATGTTCCACCGACGCAGGGCTTCGCCTAAGCTCCGCAACGGTATTATCGAGGTGTAATATGGTGGAGGGGGGCACCGCACACGGCTAAGAGATCTCAAGGATCAATTGTTGTGTCTCTGGGGTGCCCCCTGCCCCCGTATATAAAGGAGCAAGGGGGAGGCAGCCGGCCAAGGGGAGAGGCGCGCCATAGGGGGGAGTCCTACTCCCACCGGGAGTAGGACTCCTCCTTTCCTTGTGGGAGTAGGAGAAGGGAAGGGGGAAGGAGAAAGAAGGAAGGGTGCGCCCCCCTTCCCTAGTCCAATTCGGACCAGACCATGGGGAGGGGTGCGGCCACCTTTTGAGGCCTTTCTCTCCTTTCCCGTATGGCCCATTAAGGCCCAATACGAATTCCCGTAACTCTCCGGTACTCCGAAAAATACCCGAATCACTCGGAACCTTTCCGAAGTCCGAATATAGTCGTCCAATATATCGATCTTTACGTCTCGACCATTTCGAGACTCCTCGTCATATCCCCGATCTCATCCGGGACTCCGAACTCCTTCGGTACATCAAAACTCAATAAAACTGTCATCGTAACGTTAAGCGTGCGGACCCTACGGGTTCGAGAACTATGTAGACATGACCGAGACACGTCTCCGGTCAATAACCAATAGCGGGACCTGGATGCCCATATTGGCTCCCACATATTCTACGAAGATCTTTATCGGTCAGACCGCATAACAACATACGTTGTTCCCTTTGTCACCGGTATGTTACTTGCCCGAGATTTGATCGTCGGTATCTCGATACCTAGTTCAATCTCGTTACCGGCAAGTCTCTTTACTCGTTCCGTAACACATCATCCCGCAACTAACTCATTAGTCACAATGCTTGCAAGGCTTATAGTGATGTGCATTACCGAGTGGGCCCAGAGATACCTCTCCGACAATTGGAGTGACAAATCCTAATCTCGAAATACGCCAACCCAACAAGTACCTTTGGAGACACCTGTAGAGCACCTTTATAATCACCCATTTACGTTGTGACGTTTGGTAGCACACAAAGTGTTCCTCCGGTAAACGGGAGTTGCATAATCTCATAGTCAAGGAACATGTATAAGTCATGAAGAAAGCAATAGCAACATACTAAACGATCGAGTGCTAAGCTAACGGAATGGGTCAAGTCAATCACGTCATTCTCCTAATGAGGTGATCTCGTTAATCAAATGACAACTTATGTCTATGGCTAGGAAACATAACCATCTTTGATTAACGAGCTACTCAAGTAGAGGCATACTAGTGACACTCTGTTTGTCTATATATTCACACATGTATTATGTTTCCGGTTAATGCAATTCTAGCATGAATAATAAACATTTATCATGATATAAGGAAATATATAATATTTTATTATTGCCTCTAGGGCATATTTCCTTCATTTTTCGGCCGATTAGTCGCTTGGCGGCGAGGTGGAGACAGACAGCTTCACTTCCCTGGTCTCCGAAGGCGGAGCTAGAGAGCGCCGAGGCGGAACTGGAGACGGTGAAGCTTCAGTTCTCAGGGCTCATGGCCGGACACAGGGGAACGGGAGCCGGCGACCATTTAGACCTAGTCGGACGAGCTCCGCTTAGTTGATGTAAATGTAATGAAATCCGTCATGTTTATATGAAATTCGGCAATGTTTATATGAAATCCGGCCATGTTTGAACGAATTTCATCTAGTTAGTTTGAGTTGTTGTCAAAATGTATGCAGCTAGCGTTGGATGGCATCCTCCGCATCCGTGTCCACGGACTGGTCCCCCCTCCCCCCTGTCCGCGGACGGATGCGGGAGGAAATATGTGGGTTGACGTTGGAGATGCCGCTAAGACCGGAGACTACGGCTGTCGCAGAAATCAGCAATGGGTGCACAATGGGCCGTTACTAATATGGCATACAAAGCCCCTTGGGGAAGCCCAAATTGCCGACGATGGGCTCAAATCATAGAATGCTTGTTATTAATAGGGCCGGGCAAAAGAGAGCGCATCACTCGTGTCGGTATCGGTTAGGGTTGGAAAAAACATGTAGTCGTAAGGCGCCAGACGGCAGCTATCGCACACGGAAAACCCTATTCGCCGCTCGCTGCGGCGAATTGTCGGGGATTCGCACAGGGCATGGATACGATCGACGCGACATGGGCCAGCCCTCTTCCAGCTTTACATGGGGTGGCCAACGGTTCCCTTAACCGGGTTTTTTTTGTGCTGTTTCTTTTCTGGTTATTCCGGTTTTCATTCGGTCTTTGCTTCCGTTTTTCCTTTTTTCTGTTCTTTTTCTGTTTCTCCTTTTCTTTTCTTTTCTTCTCACTTTTACTTTTTTTCACTTTTTTTCTTTTCCCAAACTGTTCAGAAATTTTAAAAATGTTCATATTTTCCAAATTTTGTTCCAAATATAAATAAATGTGCTTTTTTCAAATTTTGTTCGTAAGTATAAAAAAGTTCAAAATTAAAAACAAATTAGAAGTTCAAAAATTGTTCTCTTATTTCCAAAAAGAGTTCGATAATTTAAGAAAGTTTAAAATTTCAAAGAATGTTTAACATTTGACAAAATGTTCACATTTTTTAATTTTCGTTCACAAATTCAATAAATGCTCAAGAATTTCCCAAAATTGTTCTCTTTTGAAAATTTGCTCACAAATTCAAAAACTATTCGGTAAATTTAAATATTGTTCTCGTTTTTTAACTTTGTTCATAATTTTAAATTTCTTTCAAAAATTCAAAATGTTTATGGGGAAGTTTTAAAAATGTTCGCATTTTACGAAAAATTGTTCATATGTCAGAAAATGTTCGTCTTTTCAAACTTATTTCATCTTTTGAAAAAATGTTCAGAATTTCCAAAAACCTTTGGGGTTTTACAAAAAATGTGTGAAAAAATTGAAATTTTGTTCCCATTTCCTTTCTTCATAAAACTCTATGTGTTTTCCATTGTACTTTCAAATAATTTAGAAAGATATACAGTAAAACAAACAAGGTGCTACAGTGAATGCGCCGTTATAATCACTTCTTAAAAGTTTTGCGATGCAAAAATTCAGTAGTAGTTGTTGGCTGTAGTGGTTAGCATCAGTGCTAGACACTGTGGAGGTAGCAAGTTCGATTAATACCGCCAGCTCATTCTTTTGGGATTTTTGTCGTCCTAGTTTTTTTTGTGCGATTTTTGTCGCTCTAGTTTTTTTTCGGGCTAGCTAGCTTCGGTGCCCTGGAGTGGGCCAGCCCAGTCGCGCCGCCCCCTGTGCGTCGGCGCGTTATTGGACGCAGCGAGCATCCAATAGGAGAGCAACTAGTTAGCGAGCACTCCTTCGGAAGCCTCGCAACGATCAGCTCCACTTGGCCCGCTCTCAGCCATTCACCACATGTCGCGCTCTGGGCGCTCCCTCCGAATTTTGTTTTCTTATTTATTTTTCCGCACGCGTTTTTGGTTTTTTAAACAGTTTTTTTTCAGGTTTTTTCGACGTTTTAGTTTTTCACCGGTCTTTCTTAGATTTTTTTGCGCGAAAAAACGCGCTTTTTTCCCTTTTCGTGAGAGTCACAGTTTTGCTTCCGCGAGAGGCACAGGTGTGCTTTCGCGAGAATCACGGCCGTGCCTCTCAGAAACGGAAAAAAAAACATGTTTTCAGTTTTTTTCCTTTCGCGAGAGTAACGGTTTTGCTTCCGCGAGAGGCACAGTTGTGCTTTAGCGAGAGTCACGGCCGTGCCTCTCGGAAACGAAAAAAACGTGTTTTCTATTTTATTTTCTTTCGCGAGAGTCACGGTTTTGCTTCCGCGAGAGGCACAGTTGTGCTTTCGCGAGAGTCACGGCCGTGCCTCTCGGAACGGAAAAAACGCGTTTTCTGCTTTTCTTTCTTTCGCGCGAGTCACGGTTGTGCTTTCACGAAAGGCACGGGTGTGCTTTCGCGAGGGTCACGGCCGTGCCTCCTCGAAAACGAAAAAAAACGCGTTTTTTTTCCTTCCGCGAGAGTCACGATTTTGCTTCCGCGAGAGGCACGGTTGTGATTTTGTGAGAGGCACGGGCATGCCTCTTTCAAAAAGGGAAAAACCCGTGCTCCCGGTTTGGTTTTTTCGTCCGTTTTTTTCGTGAAAAAAGCTTGTCAAAACCTATCAACATGGGATCTTGTTTTGAAGATCTCGACGCGAGGAATCCAAAGGTGAAAGCAGTTCGAGATTTGGACGCATGGTTTGAGAGATAAAACGTTTTGAATAAACGGACTTACGAAAAAAGGGAAAATTTCCATGTTGCGACAAGTGGCGCGCTGTGCGCCACTTGCCGCAACCAGGGGAGTTGGAGTGATCTTTGCAATGAGTACTCCTCAAGTAGTGATTTCGGTTCGCACACATCAGTGACAACTGCACAATGGGTGGTCATTAATATGGACGAGACTTGCCTGCTCCTCGCACGTGCGCTCATCCGTGCTCCCGTGTACGTGGCTTGATTTGATTGAAACAAAATAAGGTCTGGCCCCAGCCCTTAAAATCAGGGTGGGATGATTAGATTAGAAAGGAAAAAGAAAAAAAAAACAGTCGTACGATGAAATGGGAGCACGAATGAGAATACGGGGAGGGAGCAGGCAAGCCGGATCCTCATTAATATGGCATACAGAGCCCCTTAGGGGGCCCAAATTACTGATGACGAGCCCAAACGTAGCCAACTCGTTACTGATATAAGGCGGGACAAAAATAGCGCACCTAGAGCCCATAGCCGCTTATGCCTACATAAAACACCCATCCAACCACCCTTGACAATAATCCTCACCACTCCCTGATCTCCAATGTCACCGCTGTCGCGGAACCATACAAGCCTAGGATCCAGAAGGTTAGATGCCAGCTACCAAGCCAAGTTAGCACGCTCGCCTAACCCGCAAATAAGATGAGACAATAAAGGCACATGAATAGACCAAGTTAGGGTCTTCCCATACATGGCAAGTTTGGATGCCCATACTGAGTTTGGTTCAGCGGCACTATGACTTGATCAAGCCGATGAACTAGATTATTATTCAAGTTCATTTCTATTATGATGGTTCCGTCATCTTACACATTTTTTCCAAATCCAAACCATAGTAGGTATATATTAAATGAGCTGCATGAGGAGAAAACATTTCTTGATCATCAGAGCATAATATTCATGTCATTTTCCAGGCATTTGAATTTAGTTTTCTTTTTCATTTATTGTATTTCATTTCGTTTCCATTTATTTTGATTTTCCCTTTCTTCATTTCATTTCCTACTTTTTGTACGCTCCTCTTATGAAATACCTTTTAAACAATTTCAAAATTACACTAGCAGTTTAATAGAAATACTTGAACACCTCTTAAAAAGGTGTTGATTTTACTTTCAAATACTTTAATATTTTCAAAAATTAAAATAACATTTAAAAAATGCACAGACAATTTAAATCTGTGTGAACACTTTATCAAATTACATGAATAAGTTTTTAATGTTGTGACTTTTAAAATTACATGAATATTATTTAAAAATACAGGAACAAATTATTATTCATATGAACATTTCTATGATCAGTGAACACTTTTTATTACGTGAACATAACATATTGAAATGTGCATAAATATTTACTTATTACGTATTGGATTATTATTTTTACACAAACATTTTAATTTTTTGCTATTGTATATTTTAAGAAACTGGACAAAATGTGAATATATTAAATGAGCCAGACCCATTATGGCCCATTTCGTAGGTAACAACATGCTGCCTATAAACACGGTGTATAATAGCGACCAAATTTTCTAGCTCTCATTCGCTTACAGTCCTTGATAACTTGGCCCCGCAAATTGACCTCGAGGAGAAAAGCCCACACTTTATATGCCTACCCCTCAAAAAACCACTTCATATGCCTTCGTTAGATTAGCTCACCACTTTATAGAGACCTCCTACTGGACGCCTTTAGCGTCAAATAATCGAGGCAATGCACAGGTTTGAGCCTATAGGGCCAGCCCAATCTGGCGATGGGTGGTGCACTCCTATGAGTAGGTTTTTTCTTAGTTTTCTACTTGGTTTTTCTCTGAAGAAATTCATTGTTGAATTCTTTATGAACTTAAGTATTTAAAAAACTCTTAAAATAAATAATTATTCCAACATGTTTGGTACATCTTTAAAAAATCTCATTGAGTATTTAAAAATATTATTCACCATATATACTAAAAGTGAAAGATATATAAGAAATGTTTAACATGTAATTAAAAGTTATTATGTATTTAAAAAGTGTTCGCCGTATATTGCAAATAATATTGCAGAAAACAATTGTAGAAGAAATAAAGGAAAAGTGCGAAATAAAAAGCTCAAAAGGAAAACCTGGAGAAATACTAAATGCGAAAGAAATCAGGAAAGAAAAAAATAAAACTAGAATAAAAACAAGTAAGAAGACAAAATGAAGAAAAAACAGCTGAAGTCAGACAAAACAAAAAGATGAAAGGAAAATTGAAAAAAGTCAATAAACCTGTCTGGAGTGCTTTGTAAAACCGAACGTGAACTTGGGCCCCCAATACCTTGTCAATGTAGGTGATTTTGCACGTATGTGACACAACAAGTGCCAAATAGGAATTACCCACTTTATTAGTCTATATTTTTTATTTACTTTTGGGTCAAAACGGACAAGCTTTATAGATCAACCAGGAGTAATTAATGAAAAAATATTGAGGAATCAAAGGTAGCCCTAGTCCATGTCCTCAATCTATCATTTTCATCTTCGATTTCCTTATGCACTAGAGCTAGAGAACACAAACATTTACATCGATCACTAAGGGATCGTGAGGATTGCTCAGCCAAACTTGTCTTCCCGGATTGAGAGAGACACCAAATCTAGCTAACTTATGAGCATCGATATTTAAGTCTCTAGATTCATTAATAAAATTAAAAGAAATAATGTTGTTTTGCCTGATCTCTAATCTCCTTAGTAATTCCTTTGTAAATTCCTCTCCCACCATGCTAGATGTGTCCAAAAAGCGGTTTGCAATCTGATGCAACAAAAGGGTGCCGATTCCTAGATCATCTAATGCAATAAAAGGGTGACGATTCCCAGATTTTCTCATGCAACAAAATGGTGACGGATTCCTAGATTGTGCGACAATGTGAGAGATTTATTTGTCTATATGAATCTCGTAAGCATGCTTCATAATTATGGACCTAGGCCCATGATTGTGGGGACCCCGACTCATAAGTCGTGATCACCGAATGCACATGTACAGTGATCCCAGAGATCAATGCTCACTGAACACATCGAAACTGAATAACAAGAGTCTTACATCCATACATATCGTATTACACAAGTAGGACCATTATGGTCAAGTCTTAAGTATATCTTCGCAGCGGAAATCTTCGTTGACATCTTGGACCCATGCCATCTGCCTCAACCCTACAGGCATTCCGACTAGGAAGCGTCCTAGCTCGCATGTTCGTCACCGAAGTATTCTTCATCATATCTTGTTCTTTCATGCCTGGCCAATAAAATGACCAGTGGCAAGTCAATAAGTACTTTGAATGTACTCGCAAGCAACCCAAGAGTGTTAACAGAATAATTATGCAAGGCTCTACTGCTAATTGGCATTTTTGCGGAAAGCTAGTTTTGCTCATGCAGTATGATCAACATTTATCAAGGACATGAATGTGTCTACAACAAGTATCTGGGGGTTACAGACATTAGCATCGAGAAAGAGTTATGAACAACTCATGCTCAAGCTCATCGTGACTTCCTCGCGAATCACATCAATAATATTACCAAACCGTGTTGTTTGTCAGAAACATATGGACATAGTCTAAGCAGCAGCACCCAACTGTCCTTGACCGTGGACACGGTTATTCGAATAGTTTGACACTCTGCAGAGGCTGCACACTTTACCCACAAGATCCGGGGAACTTCCGTGACATCCACGACCCGCGGTACCTCAAGTACCCGGGGTAAGCACCCGATCACTACCTTTCCCTAGCCGTGACTAACGTAGAGTCCACTCGATTGGTAGCAGCCCCCGTGCCAAACATTATCACATCATAAATTTTCTGGAGCCACGCTTCCATATTCATCACATAATCACAAGCACGGGGTACCAACGGTGTGTCTGGTGCCCTGTGAAAACAGTCATGGCCGCCCTACCTGGCACGACCCCGTCCCGAGAGTGACCACACCACTCCCGTCACTAGTAATGTGGGCATCCATGTTAGCACAAACTAAGTAATAAATAATGGCCTTTCCCATATAAGGGTAGAGTGGTTGCGCATGTTTGGTTGGGACGGTCGACAAATCTTAAATCTAATCCATCTCTGTAAACAACACTTTCATCAAGCCTCGGTACACTACTTCTCCACCAAGTAGTGACCTAGTTCGTCATCATCTCCCAGGGGCATCAGTGACACCCACGGGGGCTATTCGCAAGTATGTCAAACCACACTTGTTTCTTTCCATGCATAACCCTGACCCATTTGCGTAGCCATCTACTATAGCATATTTCTATAATCTACCAGCACAACTCTAAATAAGGATAGAGTCATGAACAATGCAAGTATCAACGGGGTATGCAACGGAGGCAAGCCTAGCAAGGTTGCCATTCAAAGTATATCATGTACTCAGTGAAGCAACGAAAAGGCTATTATGATGTATAATGGTTCATCATGGTCAAAGGGCTACTTGCCTGGTTCATTAGAGTCTTCAGGTCTTCTAGTCCTTCTCCAAGTACTCTGTCTACTTCGTCAAGTAACGTCGAAAACAATCACAATAAGCAACACAACAAGGCAAAAATAAAAGTGCTATAAAAATGTGATTTGGACTTTTTTGGGATACCCTTGGTCATATGAGGAATGACCAAAGTGGTTTCATTGCTATTTGATCAATGGATATCTCTGAACATTTCAAGATGATGGAATCAAGGGATTTGTGGATTTGCAAGAAGTGTACAGAAATGTTATTTTGAAAAATGAGCCAAGGCACCCATTGAACAAAGCATTATTTTAGAAGCATCTATGAGTTGGTTTCACTGGATTTGGAGTTCAAATGAATTTCCTATGAATTTGCAAAGTTGACTATATATGAAGAAATGGACCATTATTTCATGTGGCGCAGAAAGTATCGGGAAAAAATGTTCATAAACTAAGTTATGAATTTAGTTGCATCTAAAAATTTGAATCATGGCATTTGGATCAAAAATGGGCTCTCTGTGATTTTCTAAAGGTTATCACAAAAATGGAAAATGAGATTTCACAAATATTTTGTGAAGGAAATGTTTCTGGACAAATGTGCAAATTGCACCATCTGATATATCATGAATTTAGGAACTACTAGAAATTTGAATCATCAAATTTGGAGTTAATTTGAATTGTTTATGAATTTTTGAAGTTCAATGAAACAAAAAAAGGAAATGTTTAGGCTTATACCTAAAACACGCATAGGGCGGAGGATAGCCACTGGGCCGGCCCAGTGGATCAGCTGGGCGCCGGAAGGGCCACGTCGAAGGCGCCCTATCGGAGTACGCTTCCGGTACAGGGAGACGGCCCCGGGGGAAACCATGTCCACTTAACTCATGGGCCCGCCCCACTGTGCCTCTGACGCGTGGGGCCCACCTATCGGGTTCGTCCCACACCTCCCGCTCGAACAGAGGCGAGGCAGGGAAGGCAGGGCCGAGCGCTTGCGGGCATGGACTCCGGCGGCACAGGGCACCTCCGGTGATGCGCGGCACATCGGCGGGTCCAGCGCGACAAGGCGCGCCAGTCCAGGTGCTTCATGCCCGCGGGGGAGCCCGGGAAGAGGAGGAGCTTCGGGCGCGGCGGACCGGGGTGCCGTCGAGGATGCACTTGACGCCACAGCCTCCGGGGAGTGTAAATGGAGCGCGGGGGAGCTCCATGTCGGCGGTGGAGATGTTCTGGCATGATGAGGTGGGGAGGAAGGGGTATCAGTGCCGCGAATTTAGGCGAAGGCCGGCGGCGGCTGTCCGGTCATGGAGGTGCAGGGAGGGCATGGGAGGAGGAGTGGGTAGGTCCGGAGGTGAACGGGAGAGGGGAGGGTCGAGGAGAGGTGAGATAGAGCTCGGGGTGGCTCTATATAACGAGGCCACGGAGCACCGTGGACGGTGACCACGGCCGCGGCCTAGGCAACGCCAGGGGCCGAATTGGCACACCGGGCCATGTCTGGGGTGTTCTTGGGGGTGGAGTAGGGCGCCAGGAAGAGAGAAAGGGAGCGGGGCGAGCTCCGGGTGGAGCCACGAGCTCGCACGCGCATTGCCGGGCTCGGGCGGCTCTGGGCACGCGCGGCACGGGCAGGACAGAAAGGGGAAGGAGGGAGCCAACGCGGTGCCGTGTTGCGGACATTGAGGTACCTCGGCTGGCGCAAGGGGGAGGCTCGAGGTGGTCGGGGGATGCGGTGTCAACGGTCGAACGCCCTGCCAGGCGCTCCAGAGCGTGTTTTAGGCCGGCATCCGCGGCTTTTCCGTGCGCACCCGCGCGTCCACTTGTGTCTAGTGGCTGCAGGTGGGATTAAACAACGTGGCAAAGGCATTGGATGCCCTGGGGAGCCACTAGAGGAGAGGTGGGGTTGAGAGAGAGAGGGGAAACCTGTTGTCCAGGGAAGAAAAATATGTCTCTACCCCCCCCTTAATCATTGCTCCTTGGGCAGCAAAGCATGCGGGAGGTAGAGGAGGACCATATGAGGCTGTGGGAAAAGTTTCAGCTCATGGAGATTAGTGGAAGGGTGGAAGGGGTTGAAGCATGCATTTGCAAATTCTGCCAGATGGTGTTTGATGGTGGTTTGGGCTAGCTAATTTGCTCAACTTGCTTTCAAACTTAACAGGAGTGAGTGGCACCACAAAATAGCAGTGTCCACGAAGTTGAGACCAAAAGGAGAAAGTGGCCAATGCAACTTTTGTAAACCCGAGAAATGGGCAGAAATAGTATTGGCTAGATTTGATCATGCTATCTTGTTCTCCTTGATACACTACTTGGTGTAGTCTCATTATTTTGGTATTTTAGCATGTCCACAAAATTTGAGATCAAAAGGAGACAGCTGGCAATGTAAGGTTGCTCAAACTTCAAAATGGACAGAAGTGGTTTTGAGGGGTTTTGATGAAGTTCCCTTGATCTTCAAGACATGAGGCTTGGCAAGATCATCAAATATATCATTTGCAACATGCTAGAATTTTCTTGGAATTAATGAGGAATATTTCCTTTGTAAATATTTCAAAAGCTTGAAATATCCAGAAAGGGTATTTGAGGGATTTGACCAATATTTTGTCATTACCATGTGTTGAAACTCATATATATGGACAATATATGTCCATTGAGTCTCCCTAAATTTTGTCAAATATTTTTGAAACATTAAAATAATTTTAACCTCTTAAAGACCATTTCTGGCCTTAAGAAAAAGCCTTTAAATAAAATAGTAAAACAACTTTTAAAATAAAATTTTGTGGTTTCTGGGAGTCCTATATCTAATAGGAGTCAAATAAAAAATTTGAAAGATTTTTCACACCCTTAATTAAGTACTTGTAGTTCAAGTCTCAACTCAGGGGGTTTTGAAAAACCTAATTTAGAAAATACCTTTTGGCCAAAATATTTTTGTTAGAAGATACTATTCTGTCCTATACACATGGCATGATCATTGGGAAAATCATTGAATCAATAAGAAGGAGTATAAGAATTGGAGGATTTATTTGATTTTTAGAGCACCTGCAAACAGCAAACAAAATCCAATCAAAGCAAGGACCAAAACACTCAAAAGTTTTTTGTCAGACCACATTTTATCATGATTTATCAGCTTAAGTGTTGTGGCATGAAAATCAGGGTGTGACAAACCTACCTCCCTTACAAGAATCTCGTCCCCGAGATTCCCAAACTAGGAGCGGAAAGGAATACGGAAACTGAGATGTGGGGTAGTCTACACGTCCTCATACTGCTTCTGCTTCTGTGTGGTGCTCCATTGAACCTTGAATAGGTCAGGTCGGGAGGAAAAGTTTCTGCTAATGGAGATTAGTGGAAGGGGTTGAAGCATGCATTTGGAAATTCCGCAAGAAGGTGTATGATGGTGGTTTGGGCTAGCTAATACGCTCAACTTGCTTTCAGACTTAACAGGAGTGAGTGGCACCACAAAATAGCAGTGTCCACGAAAGTTGAGACCAAAAGGAGAAAGTGGCCAATGCAACTTTTGTAAACCCTAGAAATGGGCAGAAATAGTTTTGGCTAGATTTGATCATTCTATCTTGTTCTCCTTGATACACTACTTGGTGTAGTGTCATTATTTTAGTATTTTAGCATGTCCACAAAAATTGAGATCAAAAGGAGACAGTTGGCCATGTAAGGTTACAGTGGCGGAGCTTAGTGCAGACCAACAGGGGCCATGCCCCCCCCCCATGATTTCTTGCATCTATATACAAACATGCTATATTTTAGGACTAATTAATGTTTAAACTAGAGATTATCCCCCTCTCTTCATTAATTTGGTTCTCTTTGAGTAATGGCCCCCTCTTGAATCATGCTCAAGCTCCGCCACTGTAAGGTTACTCAAACTTCAAAATGGACAAAAGTGGTTTTGATGGGTTTTGATAAAGTTCCCTTGATATTCAAGACATGAGGCTTGGCAAGATCATTAAATCTGTCATTTGTGACAGGCTAGAATTTTCTTCGAATTAATGAGGAATATTTCCTTTGTAAATATTTCAAAAGCTTGAAATATCAAGATAGGGTATTTGAGGGATTTGACCAATATTTTGTCATGACCATGTGTTGAAACTCATATATATGGACAATATATGTCCATTGAGTCTCCCTAAATTTTCTCAAATATTTTTGAAACATTAAAATAATTTTAACCTATTAAAGACCATTTCTGGCCTTAAGAAAAGCCTTTAAATAAAATAGTAAAACAACTTTTAAAATAAATTTTTTGTGGTTTCTGGGAGACCTGTATCTAATAGGAGTCAAATAAAAATTTTAAAAGATTTTTCACACCCTTAATTAAGTACATGTAGTTCAAGTCTCAACTCAGGGGGTTTTCAAAAACCTAATTTAGAAAATACCTTTTGGCCAAAATATTTTTGTAAGAAAATACTATTCTGTCCTATACACATGGCATGATCATTGGGAAAATTATTGAATCAATAAGAAGGAGTATAAGAGTTGGAGGATTTATTTGATTTTTAGAGCACTTGCAAACAGCAAACAAAATCCAATCAAAGCAAGGACCAAAACACTCAAAAGTTTTTTGTCAAACCACATTTTGTCATGATTTATTAGCTTAAGTGTTGTGGCATGAAAATCAGGGTGTGACAATGATTTTGTATGACATTGTAGGAACCTCTTTTTTTCGCCTTAAGCGGGAAGATGTTTGTATATTGCCCGATAGATCCTTTGTTGGCCGTGGCCCACTCGCTCGCTCGTCTGCCTACTAGCTCACTTGCTCGCTAGCCCCCCCCACCCCCACCCTAAAAAAAACTTGCTCGCTAGCTCCCTTCGCCGCTTTTTCCTATCAATATTAGTGTCACTTCTCTCTCGATTTAGCAAAGAAAATGGTTAATGTTTTTTTAAAATGCAAATATTGGTGAAATAAGTAAAATCATGTAAATTAAAAAAACTTTGTTTTTGAAAAATGTTCATGAAATTTAATATTTTCACAATTTTGAATTTTTTGGCTATAATAAAAATCATGGGTTTAAAAAACATTCTCAAATTTGAAAAAATATTCGCTGATTTCATAAATATCCAAAAATTTAAAAAAGTTCACAAATATTTGTTCACGAATTTGGAAAGAATAAAGATAAAAACAACCGAAAACCACAGAAAAGTAGAAAGAAAAATGGGATGGAACCTTCTAGAAAGTTCCGAAAACCAAAAAATCCACAACAGTGGAAACTTTCCAAAAACACAGTAAACGGCTCATTAATGGGCAGGCCCCGTTAGTTCCACCGTGGGGGAAATAATGGACCACTATTTGGCTTTTGATTTTTGTAAATTTATTAGTCATGAATTTAGGAGTTCGAATTTCGAAGCTCACAACTTAGTGAAGCATGCCTTATCTTTCGGGGTTGGCCCCCATCTTTGGTTAGGACATCCTGAAGAACTTTCATCCGTCCCTGTAAACATTGTGACGAATTAATAAGAAGCTTTGCGAGGTTGTCTAAAAAAGTAGTATCCGTTGCATAGGCGCTAAATAAGAGATCATGACGCCGCTATACTGGTAAAATTGTGCTCACATCGCTGCCTACAGAAATGAAAACCTTTTGGCCAACAATGCAAGGGCTTACGTAAGAGATTTGCTACCTTAAGCGCATGTTTAAGGTCAGCATTGTAACGACGATGATACAGGAGTTCTTCCTGTCAGGCTAACAGGACATTTGCAGCAAGTTGAATAAAAAAACCGGGCATTTGCAGATCAAAGACTGTGGAGCCAACCAGCGATTTGATTAGACATTACATGGCTGATGCAAAAGCTAGGCGACCTTTTATCTACGGAAACACTAACGCCCACACGTGTGGGCGTTACCCAACCCGTCAACACGTCTCGATCGTCGTCCACTGCCTTTTGCACGAATCTTGGCATGAAAAGGTTGATTTTGTGTGCCACGTAGGACAAGTCGCGTGTGTGGCGTGTAAGGGAGTTCGTCCGCACGCCGGTTTCCCCTCCGAGGTCAGCGGTTGCGAGTCGGGGCGTGCGGTGGAACTGCCGTCGCGCACGCACGCCACGCCCGACTGCGTTTGCCGTCTCCCACGTCTCGCCACTTCGCTCTCCCCTCGCGGTTCATTTACTCCCCTCCCCATTCATTACTCCGCAACCCACTATCCACACCAGTTGCATTCGATTGAGGAGAAACCGAGAGGAGAAGGCGATGGCGGCGGCGGAAGAGTCGACCGCATTCGCGGCCGTTGGTGGGGCTCGCCGGACCGGAGCGGCATCGCCGGAGAGCCGCAGATTGAAGGTAAGGCTCCCTCCCGTGCTCACATTCCTGCCTGCGATTTCCGCCCCCCTTCCTCTGTGGTCAATTTCCGCTCGAGTTTCCTCGAGATTCCGGCCGATTCGCGGTGCTCCGGCGTCCCCGTCGGCGGTGGAGTCGCGTGCTTGCCATTTAGGGTGGCATTGCGCAGTTTCGTCGCCGCCTCGGTGGCAGTCATGCCGGTGTGGCTCGGCCTGTCCGCAGCCACATCCGGTTTTTGCCTTGCGATTGAGCGGGCGATTTTCTATATGTTAGTTATGATTTGCCTCGAAATGCTATGGCCATCAGTGTAGTGAGTTCGTTGTTGTTAAATTTCAGGGTATGATAGTTGTGAATGAACCCTAGATCTAGTTAGGTGCATTTCAAAGTGTAGGATAATGGCAGCCATGGCATTTTCAACAACTATCATCACTGATGGCAACTAATTTTCTGATCAACCGTGTCAGTTGCCACGACTATGCTTTCCATGTGGCAACTAATTTTGTGAACACACTATGCATGTTGCCATGCCATATGCAGGATAATGGCAAATTCACTGTACAATAGACTCAATTTGCGTTTGCCATGCTGACTTGTGATATCTGAACATATTTGACTGTATTACATGGCAACTCATTTTTATATGAGGCCAGGTGTGAGTTGCCACATTACATGTTGTGCAGTGGAAGTTGACTGCCCTTTTTTGAAGTGCCTTGTGTTAACATGGCAACTTGAACCTAGTACATTGCTTGTGAATACATGGCAACTCCTTTTTATATGAGGCTAAGGTGTGAGTAGCCACATTATATGCTGTGCAGTGGAAGATGTCTGCCGCGAGCCATTGTGCTAACATGGCAACTTGAACATTTTTAAAGTGCCTTATGATCTGTACATTTTTTATGAAGCCAATGTGTTAGTTGCCACATTTCATGTTGGACAATCCAAGGGGGGTGGGTGTTCCTATGATCTGCCTCATTTGCCACTTTCAATTGAGCCAATATGGTAAGTAGATTCTGCTAGCTGGCAACTGCTTCCTTCAGAAGAACATACACGTCCAGTTGTCATGTTTCTGTAATTGCTTTTCCATTTTGATTAATTTTCTGCCTTTTTGTGCATGTTCAGCACATGGCAATTACTGCCCTCTTCAGATGCTTAAAATTTTGGGGCAACCATTTGAGTTTTCATTTTTTTGTTCATCGAAGATATCAAGTGAATATTTACTTTATGCATTTCTTTCTGTATCCGTCGGCTGTGTTTTCATTTCACCCTAACGTGTGTTTTGTTCTTACCTTACCACAATGGCTCGTGGCGACCATTAAGACGATGATGATGACTTCATGGAGTTACCGCAACAGAATCGCGCGACTGGTCGGACAAAAGATGGCGATGAGGTCACTTTTCCACCCCCATATGTTTTAATGTCACACTGAGTTTTCAATCTTCCGTTAGAAACTAAATTTTCACGACATTGAACATGGAAACACATGATCCTTTTTCTGTTATGCAGAAGAAGAAACGTCATCGCAATAGGGCTTCGCGAGAACGCCTGACTATATTGACCGAGGGATTTACTGATGAGCAAAAGGGAGCTGCTGGTGAGATGGGGATGCAGGCTCTGGTGGATGTTCGGTGCAATAACTTAGTGAACCCTGTATGCGACTGGCTTGGTGAGATTTATGATCCTGCCTCCAGGGAATTCGTGATTCCGGGACGTGGAAGACTGCCTTTGGATGAAAAATCCGTGTTCTGCACTTTGGGTGTGCCCCGTGGAGAAATCAAAGTCCCGTATAAGGTGAATAATAAGATCGAGGAAGCCTTGTTTGCCTGTTTGTTTCCTGGGATGGCATCCATGCCGAATACGACTGTGCTAGCAACTTCGCTGGAGGGCATGAAAACCCATGGCGAGGTTTTTAAGATGAAGCTCCTCATGTACCTGATCTCAGCTATCTTTGCACCTACCACATCTCTTCGCCCAAGCAACAAGTGCTTCCCCATCCTGGTGAATGCTTTCTCTCTCTCTATTTCTTTTTCCCTTCAATCTTTTGATTTTGATGTCATATGGAAGCTAGTCACTGCAAGTTTTTTGATGTTTTTCATTTGAATGCTGATGCGGCAACTTTTTGTCCTGAAATTGCGTTGTGCAGGCGAAGCTGAAAGATGGGAAGAACATGAAATGGTGTAAATTCATCGCGGACTTCCTGCATGATGCATTCTCAAACAAGAATTACCAGAAGGGTTATCGCTTGCACTTAATGGTATTTTTTCCCTACTCTTTTGCAAATACTCTTACCACGGTTCAATGTTTTCCCAAATCAACATGGCAGCTGTTGATAAGTGTGAACCGTACAAGATCGTGCATGGCAACCCTTTGTTTCATTCTTTATGTGAATTGTTTACATGTGAAAGTGACTTCTGTTTGATCCATGGCATCTGTAGTTGCTGCCTACAAGGCAATAGCATTTTTCAACAAAACAAAAAAAGTGTTCATTTCATACATCCACTCTCTTTTGTACAATCTGCATGGCAACCATGATGTTGAGCTTGTGGCAGCTACCAGCATAACAAGATGGCAACTGCCAACACAGCATGATGGCAACTAACACAGCTAGATGGCAAAACTTTTTTCTTCATTCCCTTCAACTTGATGACTCAAGGAATCTACATTAGCTTCTTTTTCAACATAGCATGATGGAAACTGACATATTTTCTTTTTTATTGTGTATAGCTCATGTACGTTGATCGTCTTGATCTGTCCACAGTCGACTTTACTGGGATAGGAGGCCCGCCACCTCCACATAAGTTTGTTATCTCTGCGTGGACGTACGATGCTGTCAAGGTTGTAGTTGCCGCAGACAGGATAACTGATACGAAATATGGGAAACTGCAGGTTAGTTCTGCCTCCTTTCTTGCACGACATTCTTCAATTTTGATGCTGCAACATATGAAAAAAAAATCCCCATACGGCAACCATCTGTGGCTAACAAGAGATAAATACCTTGTCAGCCATGGCTGTCTGCACATGGCACCTATGTCTGACCCCACACGGCAACTCCGCCATCCGTGTCGAAACTTCTTCTTTTTCCCTCTTTTTTGCAATACATGAATTGTTAGTCACTGCTCCTTATTTTCTCTCTTACATCTTAGTTGTTTTGCGTTTTTCCAGCTGATGGCCAAGCATGCTATAGACTATAGTGTGTTTGGTGGGCCTCAAAACTTTGGCAAGTGGATGGATGTGCATTCAGCTCCATCTTGTCCTGCTGAGGTAATCAAGGATGTTTATTTTGTTTTTTGAAATTGTTTTTCTCTTTTATTTTTTGATATATCTCTATGGTTGTTTTGGTTTATTTGTTCTTACGCATGTGACTCTAATATGTTTGGTTACTGTTACTTTTTGTTTCGTGCTCAGGCGAGGGCACCTGTTGAGCATCTAGTTAGGCAGTTTGCTTCCGGCATGACCAGCTTGCTCGGGAAGTTGGTTGAGGGTTGGACGGCACTTAATGGCTCTGACAGCGACGCGGTTGCGAGGCAGTTCACACCATTTGTTGGAGAACGGACACATCGGCCAACTGGTTGCCGTGGCCGGTAAGACTACAACAGCTCCCAGGAGCTCCCTGACACGCAAGATGAACTAGATGGAGATGCTGGTCTCGACAAGGACGATGACGATGACATGGAGAATGTGCAACATGAAACCGACGACGATGAACATGTTGAAGTTCGTGTAGGTGGTAAGAAGGACAAGGTTGCACCAAATGTCCCCCCACCGGAGAAAGTCATTGAACAGACAGTTGCGAGAGACAAGGGGGTGTCGCCCTTAAAGAGGGGCAGGGCTTCAGAGGATGTTGGGCAGGACTCTGTTGGCAAGAGGTCTAGGACCGATCCCGTAGCTGCTAGGAGGAGGTTCGACATCTATTTAGTGTTTCGTTTGTCTCTCCTTTTTAACAGACCGACCCTTTTTTCATTGTTTGCTAAGCGCGGCATGATTTTTGTGTCTCGCACTTGGTACCCTTTTTTGCCATTTTTTCTACGTGCAGTGAGGCGACAGCTGGTGGACGAGCAGTTAAGAAGAAACAAACACCAACGCCAACCCATGTTTCTGCCCGATTGAACAAGGGTGCTCCCACTGCTGGTGACACCACTTCCACTAGGTCGTCTCCTCGTACGTCGACGTCCAACACCGGGGATCTTGTCATGTTGGAAGACTTGAGGAAGACAATCAAGAAGTAGGTTCTCCCTGTTTTTTTCATTGTCATAGTGCTATTTTTTTTTGCTTGACGCATTATACATCATACACAACTTTTTTAGTTGATACATTTATGCGGCAACTACCGTCTGCTTTTCAATGCAGCTGTCCAGCTTGCCACATGGGCTACTGCCATCAGCCCCACATGGCAACTGTTGTTTTCTCATAATCTTTGTTTTCCTGCATGGCAACTCCTGCTTGTTCTGCATGGCAATTGCTAACTAGGCCACATGGCAATCCTTATTCCATTTATATGGCAAGTAGCAGCTTTCCACTGGCTTCCACCCCCTACATTTGTCTTGTGTGCTCATCCATACCTTGTTCACAAATGGCAGCTCTGGCACACCACACATTTTTCATTTTTAAGATGACTACGATGGCAACTATTTTGTTCAAATTTTTATACTCTTCATGTGCTTTCTTGCAGGGTGAAGAAGACTACTACACGCGTGACCAGACATAACCCTAGAGACCCACTCGAACGCATTCATTCAAAGCCGTCGACAAGTGGCAACTCAGATGTTCATGAGGCGCCAGTCGACAAAACTGTTGCTGCACCGTCCACTGTTCCCACTAGCTCTGATGCAAGCGGCCGACCATCTCTGCCGGTTGCAGATGTGCAGGCTACAACAACAGGCATCCGTACATCTGGGAGTGATGAGTCAGTATCTGCCAGGACTGCTGAGATATTGCCCACTCCGCTGGCAATGAGGGATGTTGCTGTGACCCATGCCACCCGATCAGCAAGTGTTGAAGTGGACGCTCCCGAGATCAACCTAAGCAAGGAAGATTCCCGCTCATCTGATACAGATTCCAAGCGTGTGGCTGCTGGTACTTATGCGTCCACAAAAGAAGGGGCTGCGGCGACAATTCAGAATGAGATGCCATCCACAGGTGAGACTCATGGCATAACAGCTCCAGCTTCTGGTGGTCCAGAGGTTGCTACGGCGACCGTTGCGCGAGCTGGTCTTCCACCTAGGCGGCGTAGCCCCCGCAAGCAACCTGCAGACATACCCAATGCACCAGATGTAGCTAGGAGCAGCAGAGATGACTCTGGTTATGTGCCTGCTTCCACACTGTTCCCACCACCTGCCAAAAGCAATGTTATGGAGAAAACGGAAGACCGGAGTACAACTGACGCAGGTGGCAAGCCGGGCACAACTGACGGAGGTGAACGTCCGGAGCAGACTGCGTCTTTCACCGCCGTGGAGAACCCTAGCTTAAATCTGCGCACTTCTAAGCTCCCAGTCAACATTGGTGTCCCATACAGCCCAAACAAGAAGATTGGCAAGAAAGTTGTGATTGATACTGCTGGCAGCACGCCCCGCCCTACTAATAAGCCTGATGATACTGCAGCAGATGAGGCAGAAATGTTTGTTGATCTGTCACCCCTGGATTCTGCCAAGCAACTTGTTCGTGATCCGGCTGGTAGGGAGGAGAGGCACCCAATGGCCTTCACCCCACCGAGCTGTAGCCTTGGCATCGAACGCAGTCAAGATGAACCAGTGGTGCAAGATCCTACGTCAGTTGCCTTTGCTTTCCCGACAGGCATGGCCCCAATGATGGCGCAGCCAATGGATGATGGCAGGAAGGCTGTGAAGTTTGTAGAGCCGATAGTGCAAGGTACATTTTTTTGTGTGTTATCATTTTGTTTTCTACATTTTTTTAGTCTGACGTTTGTCACAAGCTTTTTTTGGTTTCTCACTGGTGATGGCAAATCTCATCTGATGCACATGGCAACTAGAGTTGCTGCAACATGGCACCTACAGTTGTTGCCATGTTGCAACTCCATTCGCCAAGCACACGGCAACTGGAGTTGCTACGACATGGAAACTTCAGTTCAATGTACTTGGCAATTGCAGTTGTAGCCACATGGCAACTACAATGCACTACACATGGCAACTGGAGTTGTCTCCACAAGGCAACTCACTATTTTGCACCTACAGTTCATATTATGCACTCTTTTTTCACAATAACTTGTTTGTTTCCAAGTATCCTAACCCACTGTTTGATCCTTGCAGCCACCCCTGAGGAGATTTCGCCGTCACTTGATGAAGCTTACCGCAGGATTGAGGAGGAAGCATTGAAGAGGAGGTCCTCACGGGGTCAGGGCAATCAAGTTCTAATGTGCCTGCTGAGTCGGTATCCGAGGATACCGTTAGAAGTGCCACCCCTGGATCCGTGAGGCAGCATAGGGTAGTTCACGCACCACCCGTGGATGACTATGAGCCCGAAGTCAAGGCCACAAAGGAGCAGAACCATTTGTATGATATTGTCAAGCGTTTTGGAAATGCGAGGTCCAACAGCAAGTACATGAAGGATCTGAAAGCATAACGTCCACACCACATAACCCCTCACTTGCTTCTCTTATTTTTCCCTTTTCTATTCCAGCGATGCTTTGTTTATGTTTTATGTTTTATTTTATTTAGTAGACATGATTCTTTCATGTTATATCATTTTCATACAGCTCATGTTTGGACAGAACCAAAATCATACAATGTGATGCGACGTACGTCGACCTGGGTGATCTTGCCGAGTCTGTGAGGCCACTCGGTAAAATGTCGAAGAATGTAGTTGCGTGTGGGATTGACTTCATCAACAGGCATACGAATATTTGTCCCGACAAAACGATCATGCAGTACAGTGTGACCTGCAAAATATGGGATGGTGACTTCCACCATAAAATCCTGAGGAAGCATTTTGCTGTGCATGGTGAATTCAAGCTCACACTGAAGAAATGTGCGAGTGTTGCTTCTTGTTTGCACATATTTCTCCCATGCTATGTTTTGTCAGTAGCTATGCTTCACATGTGGCTACATAATGTTTTATGACAAATGTTTCATGTGGCAACAGCTGCCATGTAAAATAAGTTTGACTACTTTTAATGCAACTTATGTGGCAACTTCAATGAAAATACTGGGCAACTTTGTTCATACATGGGTGGCAACTACTTTTAATTACACATGGCAAATAAACATTCTCTGCGGGCGCATTTTTGGACACTTGCTACTTTGTCATTCATGTACCTCTTACTACATCCGGCAATATCTTTACATATCATTTTTCCAACTACATCATTGCTGTTTTTGATGTGAACTCTGCATTTTATTTTCCTTTATTTTACTTGCAGGTACTGTTCCCCATGTTCCAGGAGCTTGCACCACACGACCCACATGACAAGTGTGGTCACCACTACGCGATTTGCCTTGACCTGAAGAACCAACGATTTGAGGTGCTTGATTCAATGCGTTCAGAAGCTGATGCAGACCTTACTACACATGATGAATTCTTCATCAACAACCTCAAAGAGACATGGAACCGTCACTACGAAAACTCAAGGGTCCAGATCGGTCATTTCCCAATCGAGAATGTCGTGACTACGAAGCAAGGAAACCGGCAATTCCTATCTTTTTTCATGTGTCCTCCACACCAATCCTAAACCTTTTGTCACCTCTGCATTGAAGTTTATGATTTTTTTTGTTCTCTTGAGTTGACCTGGTTCTTTTCTTTTATAGGCATGATTGTGGCTTTCACATGTTGGAATTGTTGGGGAACGTAGTAATTTCAAAAAAAATCCTACGCACACGCAAGATCATGGTGATGCATAGCAACGAGAGGGGAGAGTGTTGTCCACGTACCCTCGTAGACCGACAGCGGAAGCGTTATCACAATGCGGTTGATGTAGTCGTACGTCTTCACGATCCGACCGATCAAGTACCGAACGTACGGCACCTCCGAGTTCTACACACGTTCAGCTCGATGACGTCCCTCGAACTCCGATCCAGCCGAGTGTTGAGGGAGAGTTTCGTCAGCACGACGGCGTGGTGACGATGATGATGTTCCACCGACGCAGGGCTTCGCCTAAGCTCCGCAACGGTATTATCGAGGTGTAATATGGTGGAGGGGGGCACCGCACACGGCTAAGAGATCTCAAGGATCAATTGTTGTGTCTCTGGGGTGCCCCCTGCCCCCGTATATAAAGGAGCAAGGGGGAGGCAGCCGGCCAAGGGGAGAGGCGCGCCATAGGGGGGAGTCCTACTCCCACCGGGAGTAGGACTCCTCCTTTTCCTTGTGGGAGTAGGAGAAGGGAAGGGGGAAGGAGAAAGAAGGAAAGGTGCGCCCCCCTTCCCTAGTCCAATTCGGACCAGACCATGGGGAGGGGTGCGGCCACCTTTTGAGGCCTTTCTCTCCTTTCCCGTATGGCCCATTAAGGCCCAATACGAATTCCCGTAACTCTTCGGTACTCCGAAAAATACCCGAATCACTCGGAACCTTTCCGAAGTCCGAATATAGTCGTCCAATATATCGATCTTTACGTCTCGACCATTTCGAGACTCCTCGTCATATCCCCGATCTCATCCGGGACTCCGAACTCCTTCGGTACATCAAAACTCAATAAAACTGTCATCGTAACGTTAAGCGTGCGGACCCTACGGGTTCGAGAACTATGTAGACATGACCGAGACACGTCTCCGGTCAATAACCAATAGCGGGACCTGGATGCCCATATTGGCTCCCACATATTCTACGAAGATCTTTATCGGTCAGACCGCATAACAACATACGTTGTTCCCTTTGTCACCGGTATGTTACTTGCCCGAGATTTGATCGTCGGTATCTCGATACCTAGTTCAATCTCGTTACCGGCAAGTCTCTTTACTCGTTCCGTAACACATCATCCCGCAACTAACTCATTAGTCACAATGCTTGCAAGGCTTATAGTGATGTGCATTACCGAGTGGGCCCAGAGATACCTCTCCGATAATTGGAGTGACAAATCCTAATCTCGAAATACGCCAACCTAACAAGTACCTTTGGAGACACCTGTAGAGCACCTTTATAATCACCCATTTACGTTGTGACGTTTGGTAGCACACAAAGTGTTCCTCCGGTAAACGGGAGTTGCATAATCTCATAGTCATAGGAACATGTATAAGTCATGAAGAAAGCAATAGCAACATACTAAACGATCGAGTGCTAAGCTAACGGAATGGGTCAAGTCAATCACGTCATTCTCCTAATGAGGTGATCTCGTTAATCAAATGACAACTTATGTCTATGGCTAGGAAACATAACCATCTTTGATTAACGAGCTAGTCAAGTAGAGGCATACTAGTGACACTCTGTTTGTCTATATATTCACACATGTATTATGTTTCCGGTTAATGCAATTCTAGCATGAATAATAAACATTTATCATGATACAAGGAAAGAAATAATACTTTTATTATTGCCTCTAGGGCATATTTCCTTCAGTCTCCCACTTGCACTAGAGTCAATAATCTAGATTACACAGTAATGATTCTTACACCCATGGAGCCTTGGTGCTGATCATGTTTTGCTCGTGGAAGAGGCTTAGTCAATGGGTCTGCAACATTCAGATCCGTATGTATCTTGCAAATTTCTATGTCTCCTACCTGGACTAAATCCCGGATGGAATTGAAGCGTCTTTTGATGTGCTTGGTTCTCTTGTGAAATCTGGATTCCTTTGCCAAGGCAATTGCACCAGTATTGTCACAAAAGATTTTCATAGGACCCGATGCACTAGGTATGACACCTAGATCGGATATGAACTCCTTCATCCAGACTCCTTCATTTGCTGCTTCCGAAGCAGCTATGTACTCCGCTTCACATGTAGATCCCGCCACGACGCTTTGTTTAGAACTGCACCAACTGACAGCTCCACCGTTCAATGTAAATACGTATCCGGTTTGCGATTTAGACTCGTCCGGATCAGTGTCAAAGCTTGCATCAACGTAACCATTTACAATGAGCTCTTTGTCACCTCCATATACGAGAAACATATCCTTAGTCCTTTTCAGGTATTTCAGGATGTTCTTGACCGCTGTCCAGTGATCCACTCCTAGATTACTTTGGTACCTTCCTGCTAGACTTATAGCAAGGCATACATCAGGTCTGGTACACAGCATTGCATACATGATAGAGCCTATGGCTGAAGCATAGGGGACATCTTTCATCTTCTCTCTATCTTCTGCAGTGGTCGGGCATTGAGTCTTACTCAACTTCACACCTTGCAACATAGGCAAGAATCCTTTCTTTGCTTGATCCATTTTGAACTTCTTCAAAACTTTGTCAAGGTATGTGCTTTGTGAAAGTCCAATTAAGCGTCTTGATCTATCTCTATAGATCTTGATGCCCAATATATACGCAGCTTCACCGAGGTCTTTCATTGAAAAACTCTTATTCAAGTATCCCTTTATGCTATCCAGAAATTCTATATCATTTCCAATCAGTAATATGTCATCCACATATAATATCAGAAATGCTACAGAGCTCCCACTCACTTTCTTGTAAATACAGGCTTCTCCAAAAGTCTGTATAAAACCAAATGCTTTGATCACACTATCAAAGCGTTTATTCCAACTCCGAGAGGCTTGGACCAGTCCATAAATGGATCGCTGGAGCTTGCACACTTTGTTAGTTCCCTTTGGATCGACAAAACCTTCTGGTTGCATCATATACAACTCTTCTTCCAGAAATCCATTCAGGAATGCAGTTTTGACATCCATTTGCCAAATTTCATAATCATAAAATGCGGCAATTGCTAACATGATTCGGACAGACTTAAGCATCGCTACGGGTGAGAAGGTCTCATCGTAGTCAATCCCTTGAACTTGTCGAAAACCTTTCGCAACAAGTCGAGCTTTATAGACAGTAACATTACCATCAGCGTCAGTCTTCTTCTTGAAGATCCATTTATTTTCGATGGCTTGTCGATCATTGGGCAAGTCAACCAAAGTCCATACTTTGTTCTCATACATGGATCCCATCTCAGATTTCATGGCCTCAAGCCATTTTGCGGAATCTGGGCTCACCATCGCTTCTTCATAGTTCCTAGGTTCGTCATGGTCTAGTAACATAACTTCCAGAACAAGGATTACCGTACCACTCTGGTGCGGATCTTACTCTGGTTGATCTACGAGGTTCAGTAATAACTTGATCTGAAGTTTCATGATCATCATCATTAACTTCCTCACTAATTGGTGTAGGTGTCTCAGAAACTGGTTTCTGTGATGAACTACTTTCCAATAAGGGAGCAGGTATAGTTACCTCATCAAGTTCTACTTTCCTCCCACTCACTTCTTTCGAGAGAAACTCCTTCTCTAGAAAATTCCGAATTTAGCAACAAAAGTTTTGCCTTCGGATCTGTGATAGAAGGTATACCCAACAGTCTCCTTTGGGTATCCTATGAAGACACATTTCTCCGATTTGGGTTCGAGCTTATCAGGTTGAAGTTTCTTCACATAAGCATCGCAGCCCCAAACTTTAAGAAACGACAACTTTGGTTTCTTGCCAAACCACAGTTCATAAGGCGTCATCTCAACGGATTTCGATGGTGCCCTATTTAACGTGAATGCAGCCGTCTCTAAAGCATAACCCCAAAACGATAGCAGTAAATCAGTAAGAGACATCATAGATCGCACCATATCTAGTAAAGTGCGATTACGACGTTCGGACACACCATTACGCTGTGGTGTTCCGGGTGGCGTGAGTTGCGAAACTATTCCGCATTGTTTCAAATGTAGACCAAACTCGTAACTCAAATATTCTCCTCCACGGTCTGATCGTAGAAACTTTATTTTCTTGTTACGATGATTTTCAACTTCACTCTGAAATTCTTTGAACTTTTCAAATGTTTCAGACTTATGTTTCATTAAGTAGATATACCCATATCTGCTTAAATCATCTGTGAAGGTGAGAAAATAACGATATCCGCCACGAGCCTCAACATTCATCGGACCACATACATCTGTATGTATGATTTCCAACAAATCTGTTGCTCTCTCCATAGTACCGGAGAACGGTGTTTTAGTCATCTTGCCCATGAGGCACGGTTCGCAAGTACCAAGTGATTCATAATGAAGTGGTTCCAAAAGTCCATCAGTATGGAGTTTCTTCATGCGCTTTACACCGATATGACCTAAACGGCAGTGCCACAAATAATTTGCACTATCATTATCAACTCTGCATCTTTTGGTTTCAATATTATGAATATGTGTATCATTACTATCGAGATTCAACAAAAATAGACCACTCTTCAAGGGTGCATGACCATAAAAGACATTACTCATATAAATAGAACAACCATTATTCTCTGATTTAAATGAATAACCGTCTCGCATCAAACAAGATCCAGATATAATGTTCATGCTCAACGCTGGCACCAAATAACAATTATTTAGGTCTAAAACTAATCCCGAAGGTAGATGTAGAGGTAGCGTGCCGACCGCGATCACATCGACTTTGGAACCATTTCCCACGCGCATCGTCACCTCGTCCTTAGCCAATCTTCGCTTAATCCGTAGCCCCTGTTTCGAGTTGCAAATATTAGCAACAGAACCAGTATCAAATACCCAGGTGCTACTGTGAGCATTAGTAAGGTACACATCAATAACATGTATATCACATATACCTTTGTTCACCTTGCCATACTTCTTATCCGCCAAATACTTTGGGCAGTTCCGCTTCCAGTGACCAGTTTGCTTGCAGTAGAAGCACTCAGTTTCAGGCTTAGGTACAGACTTGGGTTTCTTCTCCTGAGCAGCAACTTGTTTGCTGTTCTTCTTGAAGTTCCCTTCTTCTTCCCTTTACCCTTTTTCTTGAAACTGGTGGTCTTATTGACCATCAACACTTGATGCTCCTTTTTGATTTCTACCTCCGCAGCCTTTAGCATTGCGAAGAGCTCGGGAATTGTCTTACTCATCCCTTGCATATTATAGTTCATCACGAAGCTCTTGTAGCTTGGTGGCAGTGATTGAAGAATTCTGTCAATAACGCTATCATCCGGAAGATTAACTCCCAGTTGAATTAAGTGATTGTTATACCCAGACATTTTGAGTATATGCTCACTGACAGAACTATTCTCTTCCATCTTGCAGCTGAAGAACTTATTTGAGACTTCATATCTCTCAATTCGGGCATTTGCTTGAAATATTAACTTCAACTCCTGGAACATCTCATATGCTCCATGACGTTCAAAACGTCATTGAAGACCCGGTTCTAAGCCGTAAAGCATGGCACACTGAACTATCGAGTAGTCATCAGCTTTGCTCTGCCAGACGTTCATAACATCTGGTGTTGCTCCTGCAGCAGGCCTGGCACCCAGCGGTGCTTCCAGGACGTAATTCTTCTGTGCAGCAATGAGGATAATCCTCAAGTTACGGACCCAATCCGTGTAATTGCTACCATCATCTTTCAACTTTGCTTTCTCAAGAAACGCATTAAAATTCAACGGAACAACAGCACGGGCCATCTATCTACAATTAACGTAGACAAGCAAAATACTATCAGGTACTAAGTTCATGATAAATTCAAGTTCAATTAATCATATTACTTAAGAACTCCCACTTAGATAGACATCCCTCTAATCCTCTAAGTGATCACGTGATCCATATCAACTAAACCATGTCCGATCATCACGTGAGATGGAGTAGTTGCAATGGTGAACATCACTATGTTGATCATATCTACTATATGATTCACGCTCGACCTTTCGGTCTCCGTGTTCCGAGGCCATATCTGTTATATGCTAGGCTCGTCAAGTTTAACCTGAGTATTCCGCGTGTGCAACTGTTTTGCACCCGTTGTATTTGAACGTAGAGCCTATCACACCCGATCATCACGTGGTGTCTCAGCACGAAGAACTTTCGCAACGGTGCATACTCAGGGAGAACACTTATACTTTGATAATTTAGTGAAGGATCATCTTATAATGCTACCGTCAAACAAAGCAAGATAAGATGCATAAAGGATTAACATCACATGCAATCAATATAAGTGATATGATATGGCCATCATCATCTTGTGCTTGTGATCTCCATCTCCGAAGCACCGTGCTGATCACCATCTCCGAAGCACCGTCATGATCACCATCGTCACCGGCGCGACACCTTGATCTCCATCGTAGCATCGTTGTCGTCTTGCCAACTTATTGCTTTTACGACTATCGCTACCGCTTAGTGATAAAGTAAAACTATTACATGGCGATTGCATCTCATACAATAAAGCGACAACCATATGGCTCCTGCCAGTTGCCGATAACTCGGTTACAAAACATGATCATCTCATACAACACATTATATCACATCATTTCTTGACCATATCACATCACAACATGCCCTGCAAAAACAAGTTAGACGTCCTCTACTTTGTTGTTGCATATTTTACGTGGCTGCTACGGGCTTAGCAAGAACCGTTCTTACCTACGCATCAAAACCACAACGATAGTTTGTGAAGTTGGTGCTGTTTTAACCTTCGCAAGGACCGGGCGTAGCCACACTCGGTTCAACTAAAGTGAGAGAGACAGACACCCGCCGGTCACCTTTAAGCAACGAGTGCTCGCAACGGTGAAACCAATCTCGTGTAAGCGTACGCGTAATGTCGGTCCGGGCCGCTTCATCTCACAATACCGCTGAACCAAAGGATGACATGCTGGTAAGCAGTATGACTTATATCGCCCAGAACTCACTTGTGTTCTACTCGTGCATAGCATCAACGCATAAAACCTGGCTCGGATGCCACTGTTGGGGAACGTAGTAATTTCAAAAAAATTCCTACGCACACGCAAGATCATGGTGATGCATAGCAACGAGAGGGGAGAGTGTTGTCCACGTACCCTCGTAGACCGACAGCGGAAGCGTTATCACAACGCGGTTGATGTAGTCGTACGTCTTCACGATCCGACCGATCAAGTACCGAACGTACGGCACCTCCGAGTTCTACACACGTTCAGCTCGATGACATCCCTCGAACTCCGATCCAGCCGAGTGTTGAGGGAGAGTTTCGTCAGCACGACGGCGTGGTGACGATGATGATGTTCCACCGACGCAGGGCTTCGCCTAAGCTCCGCAACGGTATTATCGAGGTGTAATATGGTGGAGGGGGGCACCGCACACGGCTAAGAGATCTCAAGGATCAATTGTTGTGTCTCTGGGGTGCCCCCCTGCCCCCGTATATAAAGGAGCAAGGGGGAGGCAGCCGGCCAAGGGGAGAGGCGCGCCATAGGGGGGAGTCCTACTCCCACCGGGAGTAGGACTCCTCCTTTTCCTTGTGGGAGTAGGAGAAGGGAAGGGGGAAGGAGAAAGAAGGAAGGGTGCGCCCCCCTTCCCTAGTCCAATTCGGACCAGACCATGGGGAGGGGTGCGGCCACCTTTTGAGGCCTTTCTCTCCTTTCCCGTATGGCCCATTAAGGCCCAATACGAATTCCCGTAACTCTTCGGTACTTCGAAAAATACCCGAATCACTCGGAACCTTTCCGAAGTCCGAATATAGTCGTCCAATTAATCGATCTTTACGTCTCGACCATTTCGAGACTCCTCGTCATATCCCGATCTCATCGGGACTCCGAACTCCTTCGGTACATCAAAACTCAATAAAACTGTCATCGTAACGTTAAGCGTGCGGACCCTACGGGTTCGAGAACTATGTAGACATGACCGAGACACGTCTCCGGTCAATAACCAATAGCGGGACCTGGATGCCCATATTGACTCTCACATATTCTACGAAGATCTTATCGGTCAGACCGCATAACAACATACGTTGTTCCCTTTGTCACCGGTATGTTACTTGCCCGAGATTTGATCGTCGGTATCTCGATACCTAGTTCAATCTCGTTACCGGCAAGTCTCTTTACTCGTTCCGTAACACATCATCCCGCAACTAACTCATTAGTCACAATGCTTGCAAGGCTTATAGTGATGTGCATTACCGAGTGGGCCCAGAGATACCTCTCCGACAATTGGAGTGACAAATCCTAATCTCGAAATACGCCAACCCAACAAGTACCTTTGGAGACACCTGTAGAGCACCTTTATAATCACCCATTTACGTTGTGACGTTTGGTAGCACACAAAGTGTTCCTCCGGTAAACGGGAGTTGCATAATCTCATAGTCATAGGAACATGTATAAGTCATGAAGAAAGCAATAGCAACATACTAAACGATCGAGTGCTAAGCTAACGGAATGGGTCAAGTCAATCACGTCATTCTCCTAATGAGGTGATCTCGTTAATCAAATGACAACTTATGTCTATGGCTAGGAAACATAACCATCTTTGATTAACGAGCTAGTCAAGTAGAGGCATACTAGTGACACTCTGTTTGTCTATATATTCACACATGTATTATGTTTCTGGTTAATACAATTCTAGCATGAATAATAAACATTTATCATGATACAAGGAAATAAATAATACTTTTATTATTGCCTCTAGGGCATATTTCCTTCAGGAATACCTTGCAAAGTGGGAAAGCCGACGGGTCCCTGTCGTCACAGCTGCAATGGTCGTTGAGCTCCGCAAAATATACACATGGAGCTGGTTGATGAATGAAGATTTCAACACGCGTGCCAACGCACGAGAGTTCATAGAGGAAGCTATCAAAAAAGCCAACAAGAAGTACAAGTGATCATGTGGTGCTCCATACCGCACGCCTACCTTACATTCTGTGGCTGAGGAATGTAAGGTATCAGCTTGTTCTTTTAAAACTATGTCCGTGTACTATGTTATGACTGCATCCCCCCGTAGTCTAGTATATAGTGGTGGCGTGTGAGTGACATTGAATATTTGCAATATATTTGTAACTTAGGTGTGACAGCAGCTATGTTTATGTTCAGCACTATTATGTGTTTGTGGTTGGTAGTACCAGTTGGGTGTTTGAATGTGTCTATGATGCCTGAAAACATGGCAAATATAGTTGATCAGACACGGTTAGTGTCGTGGTTTTGTCACGGCAGATGTCCTAGAGAAAGGACTTAGTCGTGGAGCCATCGCTACGGGTTAACTTAAAGGGGTTAAAGCGGACAAGGGACGCAAGAGAGTTTTTACTAGTTCGGCCCCTTACGATGAAGGTAAAGCCTACGTCTAGTTGTGATGGAATTGCTAGGGTTTCGATGACCAGGGAGCGAATACGCTTTGCCTGAGTCTCGAGTTGTTGTCTATTGTCCTTGAACCGCCGCCGGGTCATCCCCTTATATACATGGGTTGGCGCCCGTCGGTTTACAGAATCCCAAGGCCGGCTCATAATCGTGTTCGGCTCGGTCTCTGCTACTTCTATCTTACAACACGAGTTTACATATCAATGCATGTTTATGTCTACAGGCCTTAAACCGGCTTTGGGCCCTGGGCCTTCATAAAGCATCACCATCTGTCTTCATGGACTTCAGATACAAATGAACTACTTATGGGGTTAACCCGGCCTCTCCTGGCCGGTTTACGCCCAGTGGTAATATCCCCAACATTAGGCCCCAGATTGATTTGAACTGGTTCATGTCAATCCTCAATACTTAAGAAAATTTCTTCTTCAACATCTTCACATAATCTTGTAAACCGCCGTGACATCATCTTCTAGGACCATGGTAAACCGCCGTGATGTCACCTGTTATTTAAAATTGTGTATAATCCACCTTCATTAATGAGCCTCCGACAGTCGAGGCGACAGCTCCGCCTCATATCCAAAATTTAGGCTCCTCGATTTTCGCGCCTGACGCTTATCTTTCTGCCCTTATAAATAGAGCCAGGGGGTCTTTCCATTCCCCCCCCCGTATCTCTTCACCTCATCTTCTTCCTTGCACTGCCCATCCTTTGGAGCTCCGCCGCCACCGTCGACCTTCGTTTCTTCCTCCGCGACGGCCGCTGCATCAACCTGATCGGACCAGAAAAACGCGGCAATCCTCCGCTGCTTCCTCAGCACCAGTACGTTCCTCCTTTCTTACTCCAGATCGACCATTAGGGTTCGTCGTTCTTCGTAGTTCTTCGAAGTTCTTGAATCTGTTTGTTTCTCTTTAGCAGTACCAATGGCTAGTTTAGATCTGCTTTTTCCAAAGCCTTTGTACTTTAAACTCCTGCTTCCTTGTTAGAACATCTGCCTTGTATAAAACTCATCTCAACTTGGTGAACCTTTAACACGCTGGAAATTAGGTCAGAATATATTTTGTTTTTCCAACGCGCGGTAGATCTGAAATTACCATGGCAAGATGTGAAACTTGTTTCTTCCTTCACTTATACGCTTTTAATACCAGATTGGGCGGTTTAACTTCATATACAAAATGATGACCCAGTAGATACCATTAGTCCCCTGTTGAACCGCCAATGCATTCATCATTGTACTGTTTCCATTGTCAGACTCCGGTTTACGAATAACCAATTCCGGTTTAACAATATGCTCACATCCTTATACCGTTGTATAGTTGTCCATTGTAAATCTTAAACCGGCAATAATCATGTTTCAGATCTTTCATTGCCATGGCCAAGCAAGTCTATGAATGCAATTGGGCTCCTTCTCGAGTATAAAACCGAAGAATAGTTAAACAATCTTGTTAAAACGGGCGCTTTAGCCAAGAAAGATGTCATCCACTGGAGGGTCCCTGGCCCGGAAAATCCTCCTACACCCAAGGACGGAGAGGTAGTTGTGTTTGCTGACCATCTGAGTCGAGGTTTTAGCCCTCCCGGTTCGAAATTTTTCCAAGATGTACTAGCCAATTTTCAGCTGCGCCCTCAAGACATCGGTCCCAATTCTGTGACCAACATCTGCCACTTCCAAGTCTTCTGTGAGGTTTATCTGCAAGAGGAACCTACAGTCGAACTTTTTAGGGATTTCTTTCACTTAAACCATCGCACATTGTTCTCGGATGGACCCAATACGGAACTGGGCGGAATGGCGGTTCAGAAAAGGAAGGAAGTCACTTTCCCTCACCCCAAGCTCCACAGTCGCCCCAAAGAGTGGAACCAGACCTGGTTTTATTGCAAGGATACATCTCCACCTGATGAAAACCCCCTGCCGGGTTACCGCCCTGAACGCCTGAGCAACACACATCCTTTTCCTCAGAGGTTGACTGCAAAAGAAAGGGCCAACTATGATCCTCAATTATCAAAGCTTAGAGCCTTCATGGCAAACGGTTTGACAGGAGTTGATCTTGCTCGTTGTTGGATAAGCTGGAGTATTCTGCCCTTAAGCCGGCGCTCCGGTTTGATGTGTGAGTATACGGGGAGTTTGAAGGATGCTCAGCGGCACATTGACATTCAGCTTACAGATGCAGAAGTCACTGAGGCTGTAAAAAAATGCTGAACGAACCGGAGGCCGTCTGTGCCCAAACCGGACTACTCCCTTTCTTCACCTTTCAACAAACCACCAGCTGTAAGAATCATATAATCTTTTTATCTGAAGTTGCTTCTGTCCAAATATTCTCTGAAAGTGTGATTATTTTCGCACAGGGTGATGATCCGTTCTAGAACAAGAAACCACCGCAAGACAAACCGGTCAAGCCGCAAGATAAACCGGTCAAGCCAGTTCGTCCAAAGACCAAGGTTGTTAAAAAACCTGCCAAGAAAAGGACCACTGCATCCTCCGATCTACTAGCTGATGACGATGTGGGCAATCCGGAATCAGAGGTAGAACTTGACTCTCTTGGTTCATTTTTCGTACACCTCATTGACAATGATTATTATCAGGACGACGCTGAAGGCAGTCACGCTGATGATGTAGAGGTAATCATTCTTTCCTCCGATTCAGATCCTCTGCCGACATCAAAAATCCGTCGAGCAAACCGGAAAGTAAAATTTTCTCACCCCCTTGCTTACTTGGACCCAAACTTTCTTTTGAAGACACAGCAGCACGAGGCTCGCCGCACAACCCGGCACAGCGGCCAGGTAGTTACCTCCGCCGGTTTACCGAACAGTCCGGTTCGGAAACGCCAATCAGAGGTCTCTTATCCCATTGACACTTCATGCCCCAAAGCGGGTTGTTTCCGCCAGCCTCTTAACCCGTCTGATTCAAATTATCAGGGTACTTCTCACTCATCTTCTGGCGAGTCGTCGGCCACAAAGCTTCCACCCCTCAAAACGGTTCTTGGGTGAGTCATACACTTACTTTTATCCTTGATATGTTATTTTAATATATACTGTACTGATCCTCATGTTTATTTTTCTCAGCGCCAAGCCCAGACCCAGCAAGAAAGCTCGGTTGAATAAACCGGCTGATGAGGACGTGGCTGTTGAACCGGAGAAAACTCCAGATCCTGAAGAGACCAACATTGATGCCATACTGAATGACCCACCGCCTCAAGATCATGACTTCGTTGCTGAGCAGGCAGAAGTTGACACCACAAGCCATGCTGACCAGCCAACCAGCCCTGTCCGGACTGATGACAAACCGGTCAGTCCAGTGAAAAATACTGACAAACCGCCAACCCCAGTAACTGCCTGCTGATGACAAAGACGATGATATTATGATTACTGGCACTGGCCATACCACTCCTGGCAATCCAGTCGCTTTGTCAAAGCATACTGCCAAAGATGAGCTCTCTGCAATGGCAAAGGCAAATGGAACGCCGATTTGTCCAATTATGCCCATCTGAATGCTCAAGACCTTCACTCCGGCTTCTTGAACCGTCTATACACCAGCTGTGACTATGAAGCCGGTTTGGTAAATTTGATGAAGGAGCGATATGAGGTAACTACATAAGTGTTTGCAACGATGCATCCTAACTTCAGCTTATCAACTCCAGTAGCCCCCAAGTAACGGTTTAGTATACCAATCTAAACCGGGACTTAATAACAATTTCATGTTTGCAACAATGCATCCTAACTTCACTGATGTAGCCCCCAAGGGCCGGTTTAACTTTATAAAGATGAACCGGGACTTTGTGGAAGAATTCCCATATCAGCATTTATGAGCAAATACACATTAGCCCCCAAGTGCCAAGCTTAATACTTGTATTGTGCTTGGGACTTGTAAAAATTTCTGATAAAGAGCAAATATGCATTAGCCCCCAAGTACTAAGGGCATAACTTGTTATGTACTTGGTACTTCAAATATGTACTGTCAACTCATTATATATCTGTCTCTTTATAGGCTGAACTGAGCAAGAAGGAAAGCCAAACCGCTGATCTGCAAGAGAACCTCAAATCCCAGCAAGCTGAAACCTCCAAAGCGAAGGAAGAATTGATCAGCGCTCTAGGCGCTATGGAGAAACTGAAAGAGGGCTTCCACAAAGAGCGGGCGGATTGGGAGACTGAAAAATCCGCTTTGATAAAAAGGGCTGAAAAAGCAGAAGCCGCTCTTAAACCGGTGGTTGATGAACTGACCGGCGTAAAGCGGCAGATTCATGCCATGACTGCTGCTGTGTTCGGTAAAACATCTTTTCCTTAATACTTTCAACATATCTCTCCCGTGTGTTGTCGGTTTACTGATGTGTACAATGGTGCAGGAACTCGCATTAGCCATCTGGGCTCTGATGTACAGAAGAAGTTGAAAGCTGCCTACACTCTGATAGAGCAGCTGTATACCGGTGCGCAGCGGATCATCTATACTGCTTCACATAATAATCCTCCTCCCACTTTGATCAAGGATACCTTAGAAAGGTTATCTATGCTTCCTGCCCGGGTAGACGAGCTAAAAAAGTCTGCCGCTAGAACGGGCGCTTTGGCCGCACTAACCCGGGCAAAAGCGTGGGTACCTGACTTTGATCCAGTGGAGGCGGCCCAAGGCTATCCCAGTTTAAAGGAAGACGGAACAGAATTTGGCAATGATGATCTCCGAATCATAAACCGGGAAGTACGCCCATTGGCTTGTCAACTGGTTGAAGAGGCAGATCTTTCATACTATCAGGCGAGTTATGATGATAAGAACAGACGGGTTGCGGCACCAATTCCAGAAGCGCAAAATCTTATCCCACCAATCCGTAAGCACACTTATGCCCCTGACATTGAACCGTCCACGCTGATAAGCGATGAAGCAGTATTCCAAGCCCTAACTGGGATCGACTGGGCAACTGTTGATTTCCAGCCACTGGGTAGAGAGGAGGGAGTTGAACCGGTGCGAGATGATCCGCAGCCGTCAGGCCAAGCTGGTGACCAACCATGAACCGGAGGCCGGTTTAGTCTTCTACATGCTGCAACATGTATTTGAGAAAACAATTATCCTTTTGGGCACTGAAACGCCTTGTAATATGCTAGTTAAAATACTTGGTCTGGTATGCCTTCGTGCATATTTATCTGCGACTGATGCTTGCTTAATCCGACATGCTTAAGATATGATATTCATAATCCATAGCCATTTATTCAAGCTGTTCCTGCAGATAAGAAGCTTAAAGCGCCCTGGCGGTTTACCCCCGGGCGGGTCATGATACCCAAATATATATATGATCAAGGTCTGTAACCAAGGTTGTAAAAGATAACCAAATATGGAAATATATAATACCTGCGACCTTTAGGCATGATGTTGGCTGGCCAACTTTGTAGTGAGGGCCATAACCCTACTCTGGAGGATAAGTAACTCCTGATATATGATGCCGGTTTACAATAAAACCGTTCCGGGTTGTGAGAAACACCGGTTTATTCCATACTGGTGCCTTTGAGTCAAAACCAGACCGGGCTGATAGTCTCCGGATTATAATTTGATCGTGTACTGACAACTTGTAGTTGACAGCCTAACCGGGTTGATAAACACCGGTTGTAAAAACATCACAAATCTTATGAAACAAAGAAAACTTAGCAAAAGGCAAATAAAAACCGTTGTAGTCGAGGCTTTTCACGGGCTGCCAGGCCCCAAATTCGAGGCTTTTCATGGGCTGCCAGGCCACTGAGTTAAACCATTTTTGCACTTTTAAGATGGTCCTCAATCCTTAACCAATCATCGTTTTAACTTGACAAGTTCAGGGTCTTTATTTTAGAGTAACTTTTCAAAGTTCGAAGGGTCATACCAGGTTTACCTGGGCGGAGTGACTTACTTAAATAGGCAGGTTAACCCGGGGTTTTAGGTGTATACACCAGGCTTCCAAGCCATGGCTTGATAGCCTGTTACAAGTGTAGATTCTTAGTTCATTTCGACAGCAAAGAATCCCAAGCAACATTGTGAGCTGTGCTCAATGGGTGCCTATGTTTGAGCTGTTGTTTTACAACACTCTCTTTGGCCCCGGATTGATGTGGCTTTGAGCCGATCAAGAGGTGTGACTGTGGTTCGGATACGACCAAGCCCCCAAGTGATGCTGTGGCATTGCGCCGATCAAGAGGTGTAGCTATGGTTCGGATACGACCAAGCCCCCAAGTGATGATGTGGCATTGCGCCGATCAAGAGGTGTAGCTATGGTTCGGATACGACCAAGCCCCCAAGTGATGTTGTGGCATTGCGCCGATCAAGAGGTGTAGCTATGGTTCGGATACGACCAAGCCCCCAAGTGATGTAATATAAAGCTTTGAGAAGCTAAATCAAGGGGTAAACCGGACGCCGCTTTGTAAGCTCCATGTAACCACACATGATGTAAGAAAAACAACAGATACCCCGCTTTAGCTGAGGTTCCGGTTTATTATATTGATCATAATATATACAATGTCATAATATGTACATAAGCAGAGCCTATAGCTCAAGTATAGTAGGGCCGAAGATGAGCAATATTCCACGGCCGGTTGGTCTCCTCCTCCGATTTACGTGAGTCTTTGCGCTCTCGAACATCGATTAGGTAGTATGACCCGTTGTGCAGATTCTTGCTGACCACAAAGGGTCCTTCCCAAGGGGGGGATAGCTTATGCATATCCGTCTGATCCTGGATGAGCCGAAGCACCAAATCACCTTCTTGAAAGGTTCTGGTTCTAACCCGGCGGCTATGATAACGACGCAGATCTTGCTGATAAATCGCCGAACGGGCTGCCGCCATGTCACGTTCCTCATCTAACAGGTCAAGAGCTTCCTGCCGTGCCTTCTCGTTGTCAGCTTCAACATATGCCGCTACACGAGGCGAGTCATGACGGATGTCACTAGGAAGAACTGCTTCCGCTCCATAAACCATGAAAATGGTGTGTATCCTGTCGATCTGTTGGGTGTGGTATTGATGCTCCACAACACAGAAGGTAACTCCTCAACCCAACAACCCGGCGTCCGTTGCAAAGGAACCATAAGCCGGGGTTTGATGCCTCTCAAGATCTCTTGATTGGCCCTCTCCGCTTGACCATTAGACTGTGGGTGAGCCACTGATGACACGTCAAGCCGGATGTGCTCACGTTGACAGAACTCCTTCATGGCACCTTTTGACAGATTGGTACCATTGTCTGTTATAATGCTGTGTGGAGAGCCGAATCGGAAGATCACCTTTTGATGAATTGAACCGCCGTGGCTGCGTCACACTTACTAACTGGCTCTGCCTCCACCCACTTCGTGAACTTATCAACCGCCACCAAAAGGTGGGTCTTCTTGTCCTTGGACCTCTTGAAAGGCCCAACCATATCCAGCCCCCAAGTTGCAAACGGCCAGGTGATTGGAATCATCCTCAATTCTTGAGCCGGTACATGAGCGCGCCTTGAGAATTTCTGACAGCCATCACATCTTTTGACCAAGTCCTCGGCATCAGCATGAGCTGTCAACCAATAGAAACCGTGACGAAACGCCTTGGCCACCAAAGATTTTGAACCGGCGTGGTGACCACAATCTCCTTCGTGGATCTCACGCAAAATTTCACGGCCTTCCTCAGGAGACACACAGCGTTGAAACGCCCCTGTCACACTGCAATGATGTAACTCTCCATTGATAATAGTCATGGACTTGGACCGCCGGATTATCTGCCTGGCCAAAGTTTCATCCTCTGGTAACTCGCCCCGGTTCATATACGCCAGATATGGAACCGTCCAATCCGGGATAACATGAAGAGCCGCCACCAACTGAGCCTCCGGATCAGGAACAGCCAAATCCTCTTCACCAGGGAGCTTGACGGACGGATTATGCAAAACATCCAGGAAGACATTAGGTGGAACCGGTTTACGTTGGGAACCCAGGCGGCTTAAAGCGTCCGCCGCTTCATTCTTCCGCCGGTCCACATGATCCACCTGATAACCTTTAAAGTGACCTGCAACAATATCCACCTCACGACGATATGCTGCCATTAGTGGGTCCTTGGAATCCCAAGTGCCGGACACTTGTTGAGCCACCAGATCCGAGTCACCGAAGCACTTAACTCGGCTTAGGTTCATCTCCTTAGCCATCCGAAGACCATGGAGTAAAGCCTCATATTCAGCTGCATTGTTAGTGCAAGGGAACATTAAACGGAGAACATAACAAAACTTATCACCTCGTGGGGAAGTTAATACGACTCCAGCCCCCGAGCCCTCCAATTGCCTGGACCCATCAAAATGAATAGTCCAATAAGTATGATCCGGCTTCTCCTCTGGCGCTTGTAATTCTGTCCAATCATTGATGAAATCCACAAGTGCCTGAGATTTGATCGCCGTTCGGGGTATGTATTTCAACCCGTGAGGCCCGAGCTCTATAGCCCACTTAGCAATCCGGCCAGTTGCTTCCCTGTTCTGGATTATATCTCCCAACGGAGCAGAGCTGACCACCGTGATGGGATGACCTTGGAAATACTGCTTAAGCTTCCGGCTTGCCATAAAAACCCCATACACCAATTTTTGCCAATGCGGGTACCTCTGCTTGGACTCAATAAGTACCTCACTGATATAGTAGACCGGCCGTTGAACCGGATATTCCTTTCCTGCCTCCTTGCGCTCCACCACAATAGCCACACTAACAGCCCGAGCATTAGCTGCCACATATAGCAACAATGGTTCTTTGTCCACTGGAGCAGCGAGAATCGGCGGATTAGCCAGCTGCCGCTTTAAGTCCTCAAATGCTTCATTAGCGGCGTCACTCCAGACGAAGTTATCCGTTTTCTTCAGCATCTGATATAAAGGGATGGCCTTCTCGCCAAGGCGACTGACAAACCGGCTCAACGCGGCAATCCGGCCTGCCAGGCGTTGAACATCATTGATACACTTCGGTTTAGCCAAGGAGGTGATGGCTTTGATCTTTTCCGGATTAGCTTCAATGCCCCTGTTAGACACCAAAAAGCCCAAGAGCTTGCCTGCAGGTACACCAAAGACACACTTGGCCGGATTAAGCATCATTTTGTAAACCCGCAGGTTATCGAAGGTTTCCTTCAAGTCATCAATCAATGTCTCCTTCTTCCTTGATTTTACCACAATATCATCCACATAGGCGTGAACATTGCGGCCGATCTGTTTATGAAGACAATTCTGCACACACCGTTGATAAGTCGCCTGGGCACTCTTGAGCCCAAAGGGCATGGACACATAGCAGAAGGCTCCAAAGGGAGTTATGAAGGCTGTCTTCTCCTGGTCCTTAACTGCCATTTTGATCTGATGATAACCAGAATATGCATCCAAAAAGCTTAAACGCTCGCAACCCGCCGTAGCATCAATAATTTGATCAATACGAGGGAAGGGCAAAAGGATCTGCTGGACAAGCTTTGTTGAGATCTGTGTAGTCCACACACATACGCCAAGTGCCATTCTTCTTGAGGACCAGCACCGGATTAGCCAACCACTCAGGATGGAATACTTCAACGATAAATCCAGCCGCCAAGAGTCTGGCTACTTCTTCTCCAATAGCCTTGCGTCTTTCTTCATTGAACCGGCGGAGAAACTGCTTGACCGGTTTATACTTTGGATCAATATTGAGAGTGTGCTCAGCGAGTTCTCTCGGTACACCTGGCATGTCAGAAGGCTTCCACGCAAAGATGTCCCGATTCTCACGGATGAACTCGATGAGCGCGCTTTCCTATTTCGGATCCAAGTTAGCGCTGATGCTAAATTGCTTGGACGAATCGCCGGGCACGAAGTCAACAAGCTTAGTCTCATCAGCCGATTTAAATTTCAGGGCCGGATCATGCTCTGTAGTTGGTTTCTTTAATGAAGTCATATCTGCCGGATCAACATTGTCTTTGTAAAACTTCAACTCTTCTGTTGCACAAACCGACTCTGCATAAGCCGCATCACCTTCTTCACACTCCAGAGCGATCTTGCGGCTTCCCATGCACGGTTATAGTTCCCTTGTGACCCGGCATCTTGAGCTGCAGATAGACATAACAAGGTCGTGCCATAAACTTAGCATAAGCTGGCCGTCCAAACAGGGCATGATACGGGCTTTTGATTTTCACCACTTCAAAGGTCAAAGGTTTCTGATCTTGAGTCATGCTCATCTCCAAAAGCCACCTCCAGAGCTATCTTACCAAGAGGATATGCCGATTTACCAGGCACCACACCATGGAACACCGTATTGGACGGTTTAAGATTTTTATCTGTTAACCCCATGCGACGGAAAGTTTCATAATAAAGGATATTGATACTACTCCCTCCATCCATGAGTACCTTAGTGAACTTATAACCTCCCACCTGAGGTGCCACCACCAGAGCCAGATGACCCGGATTGTCAACCCGGGGTGGATGATCTTCTCTACTCCACACAATCGGCTGCTCGGACCAGCGCAAATAACGGGGCACCGCCGGTTCAACGGCATTCACCGCCCTTTTATGAAGCTTCTGATCGCGCTTGTCCAAGCTAGTGGTGAAGACATGATACTGTCCGCTATTCAACTGCTTCGGGTTGCTCTGGTAACCCGACTGCTGCTGCTGCTGATTGCCCTGATGATTATAGCCACCTTGGTTACCCTGATTACTTTGATTGTTATGTCCACCCTGATTACCGTGGAAGCCTGAACCGGAATTTCCTCCACCATAACCCGGCCCATGAGACCCGGGGCCCGAACCGCCTCCTGGTCCATGATCATACCGGAAAGAATCAGAATTTTTGAACTCTTGCATGATGTAACAATCTTTCCAGAGGTGCGTGGACGGGATCTCCTTCGTCCCATGCTTTGGACAGGGCTGGTTCAACAGATAAGACAAACGGTCCGGATTAGGACTTGGCCCTCCACCGCGCTGGGGCGGTTTACCCTTACGCCTCTGGCCCTTGTCATGTGTATTAGTATTAGCCACAAAGTCTAAACCGTGGTCCGCCTTACGCTTGCCGCCGTTTCCATGACCCGCCGGGTTGTGGTGCTGCCCCTTGGCGTTGCCGCTCTTTTTCCCTTCCCTGTCTTATCATCGTCAGACTCGGGATCCTTGGTACTATCAGAGTCGGCATACTTCACCAGTGCAGCCATGAGGGTTCCCATGTCATTACAATGACGTTTGAGCCGTCCCAACTTCAACTTCAGGGGTTCAAACCGGCAATTGCCTTCCAATGTTAAAACTGCGGTGTCAGCGTTGATGCGGTCCGATGAATGCAAAATCTCCGAAACCCGGCGCACCCAATGGGTTGTTGACTCTCCTTCCTCCTGGACACAGGCAGCTAAGTCCACAATTGACATGGGCTGCTTGCATGTATCCTTGAAATTCTGAATAAACCGGGCTCTCAACTCGGCCCATGACCTGATAGAATTAGCCGGTAAGCTCTTTAGCCAAGTGCGGGCCGTCCCTTCTAGCATCATGGTGAAGTATTTCGCACATGCCGCATCATCCACATCCAGCATCTCCATGGCCATCTCATAGCTTTCGACCCATGTTTCAGGGGATAAATCGGCGGTGTAATTCGGCACCTTGCGCGGGCCCTTGAAATCCTTGGGCAGGCGCACATTGCGCAACGCCGGGACGAGACACGCACTCCCAAAGAACTAGAGGTAACTCCTGGTTCCACCGATGTGGTTGGACGAACCGGAGTAAGCTGACGGGCTTCATGCTGCGCCGCTAACTCGGCCTCTCTGCGTGCCCGAGCCCGGTCCACCACCTCCTGAGCATCACCAGCACCACCCGCCGGGTTATTGCCACGGGGCGGATCACGGTTCCGCGCATTGCTTGACACTGCCGGTTCATCCATACGCCTGCTGTAACTCCGGCTTGGACGGGGAGTGGAATGAATCCGATCGCGACTATATGAATAAGCCTCCTGTTGAACCAAGGCTGTCTGAAGAAGCTCCTTAACCCGACGCGTCTCGACCGCCGCCGGAGAATCGCCTTCGATCGGGATGGCCGCCAGCCGTGAAGCGGCAGCGACAATGTTGTCCATCGGGTTAGAGTAATGACCCGGTGGCGTGGGGACATGCGGTGTTACAATGTTGTTCTGACGAGGCGGATCCACCAAACGTGGCTGAACCGGCGCCCCTGCTCCAGGTGCCTCCGCCCGGTTTACCACCGGCGGATTACTGGTCCCTGCTCCTGGGGTGTTAAAGAGATTTCTAGCGTCATAAACCGGCGGCAGGCGAGATCTGTACCTCCTCTTCAGGACTTCGTTCGACGCACTCTGATCCAGCATAATCCGATAAGCTTGTGCATCCAAAGCGGCCCGCTCCACGGCCATCCTGGTATCCTCAGCTGCTAAGTCGGCTTTGGCCTGGGTGATCTGATCTTTCACTTTCGCGATTTCCGCATTGTGTGCATCCTGATCCACCGGGTTAACCTCCGCCATCAGCGTTGCCAACGCGTCAAACAAATCAGATAGAACCTGAGCTGGCGGTCGCACAGGGCCTCCTGCCCTGGCCGCTGTTGCAGCTGCCGATCCGGAAATCATCGCCGCTACGGTCGAAGAGTGGAGCGTCGGTTGCATACCGGCCATGAAGATCGCAACCCGGTTTGGCAGATCAAAGGGGTCCGGAATACTGTCGCCATCGGAACAGCCCCCAATCCGGCCATCTTGTAACTGATATAACGACTCGGTCTCTCCGGTCGATGACTCGTCGCCAGAATAAACGACGGTCTCACCACCAGATTCCGATCTATCCTCAGATTCCCCTCCATGGATAACTCCCACGAAGGCACGCTTCATGACAGGCTTGACCCGGGCAGATCTCGCACGCTGAGCCATTTCAACGAGGTCGGTGCAGATGTCCGGCTCAGGGCCCGGTTCGCCGATCTTGCCAATGAAAACGTGTATGCCACCAAAGGGGACCCGGTACCCGTACTCGATTGAGCCGGCCTCAGGGCCCCAGCCTGCATCGTTGATGTAGAGGTTGCCGCGACGACTCTTGGTCATCCGGCCCACAGCGTAACCCTTGAGTCCTTCGAAGTTGCCCTCCAAGAACTTGAAACCATCGTGCGATAGCCCCACGGTGGGCGCCAACTGTCATGGTTTTGTCACGGCAGATGTCCTAGAGAAAGGACTTAGTCGTGGAGCCATCGCTACGGGTTAACTTAAAGGGGTTAAAGCGGACAAGGGACGCAAGAGAGTTTTATACTAGTTCGGCCCCTTACGATGAAGGTAAAGCCTACGTCTAGTTGTGATGGAATTGCTGGGGTTTCGATGACCAGGGAGTGAATACGCTTTGCCTGAGTCTCGAGTTGTTGTCTGTTGTCCTTGAACCGCCGCCGGGTCGTCCCCTTATATACATGGGTTGACGCCCGTCGGTTTACAGAATCCCGAGGCCGGCTCATAATCGTGTCCGGCTCGGTCTCTGCTACTTCTATCTTACAACACAAGTTTACATATCAATGCCGGTTTATGTCTACAGGCCTTAAACCGGCTTTAGGCCCTGGGCCTTCATAAAACGTCACCGTCTGTCTTCATGGACTTCAGATACAAATGAACTACTTATGGGGTTAACCCGGCCTCTCCTGGCCGGTTTACGCCTAGTGGTAATATCCCCAACAGTAAGTGAAAGTAATCGTTCCATTTTTTGGTTTTTGGGCAACTACATGATATTTGACATGGCAACTGCATGATATTTGACATGGCAACTGCATAACATTTAACATGGCAACTGCAAAACATTTAACATGGCAAATGCAGTTTTGTCTCACATGGCAACTACATATCATTCCACATGGAAACTGCACTTCATTACACATGGCAACTACAGAACAACACACATGGCAACTACAGTTGATTTCACATGGTAACTACAATTCATGCTTACAATGTACCCAGTTGCCATTTTTCAATAGATCAGCACATCAAAAACAGGAAAAAATTGCGTGGTCTGAAAACGGAAATCTACGCGAAGCCAGATTCAGTAGAAATTACATGGCAGATACGATGGAAGCTACATGGCAGCTTTAGTAGCACAGACGTGGCAATTTTGGTCATTCATACATGACATTTTCTTCAAATTCTGCTTGTCCACCAACAGTCAATCTCAAATTTTTAAAATCGTGCCCATCTACCTTTAAAAAATGTCACCAGCACCTAAGTTACAATCCTCCACAGTTGCTTACGGATTGCCCGTCCCTTTCTTTGCTTCTTGTGCTTTGCTTGAATTTCCAACCCCGATTTGTACCTTATCTCTTTTGGATGCCCTTTTGTGATGGAACGGGGCGGATTCCTGACCTGGGTTTGCGTGCTTGCTGTTCCAGACCCTACCTCCGAGTTTTCAGATGATGGACCTGTGGACGAAGGCACACTTGAGGTGCGGGGGAACCTCTGTAAGGCTTCTTCAGCCTTCCTTTTTTTGATCTCATCAAGCTCTCTTTTCAGGGCCTTCCTGTGTTTTTCTGCCACCCTCGCTGTCTCATCACTCTTGCATGCTTCATCTATTAGTTAAGCATAGTTCTTGGTCAACACTACATGCCTCACGGCATCCATGGTTGCCTCTAGTCTCTCATCATGCACAGCCAAAACTGCATTTGATGTTTGTGGCCCCAATGCACCGTCAGCGTCCCAAGTCCATCGCCGCCGTGTGAAATGGCGAGGCAATCGCGTTACCGCATGCATGTCCATTACTTTCAGTATGTGACAGCACACCATCCCGTCCCGTTCGAATTTGCAGCATTGGCTGTAGTATTCCCTTCGTTTATCGAGGCCTTCACAAAGTAGTTCCTTCCCTTGTCCGGGTCTTCAAGTTCTGAATCTGACATGCCCAAGAGAGAACACACCTTGAACGTATGTTCGTCCACCTGGTAAGCCGTGTACATGCTGGCATGCTTTATTTCTTCCTGGGATCTGCATGTTTTTGTGCTTTTGTTAAACTCTTATATGATGTTTTGTAGCACCTTATGTTGAGGTAGGTCGTAACATAGCAAACGTATCTAAAATCAATGATGGCATGGGAATCCTTATTTTTTCCCACATTTATTGGGTTGTTTGTTTCCATAGGGCAACTGCATAATTTTTGACATGGCAACTGCATAACATTTAACATGGCAAATGCAGTTTATTTTAACATGGCAAATGCAGTTCATAAAACATGGCAAATCACTACTGCAGGATGGTCGAAACGCGACACTACGATCAGAGACCCTTCGACGAAACTGTGTGCGATGCCCTAATCGCAAAAGGTGGTGTAAAAAACCGTCAAAAAAGGTGCAAAACGTTTGCGATGACAGATGCATCAAACACGGTTCAGAATTTAGTTGCGTGTGCGATGCAGGGCATACGGTTCAGCTCAATTAACTGTTTGGGATGAGGAGGCACAAAAGAAACGGGCAGCCAGATGAAGGCGTGTGCGATATACAGCATACGGTTCACTGGGATGAACTGTGTGTGATTAGGCAACACAATGGAAACGGTACAACTGAACAAGATGTGTGTGATACGTGGCAAACAGGTCCGTAATCTGAAATGTGTGTGAAGACCAATAATAACACAGACGGTTGCTGCTAATAAGCCATGTGAATTGCTCTATCTACAGTAGAATAACATGTATATATATAACTGAAATAAACATCCAATTACATAAGTGACTATACAGATCATTCGCACACACCTCAATAAACAATTGCATGCATTCTAAAGTAGGAGAAACGATCGTCTAGTCATCTACTTCTTATGACGCTCCCACCACTGCTATGTGGCTCGATCCCTCGTCTTTGTCAGGAAGAAGACAGTTCCTCATGTCAATGATCCACCTATACATCTCATAGCTTGTGTACGCGTCCATGGTCGCGTACTTGACATGTTGTTCATCCAGTCTCTCGTGCCACACACTGTGTCAGGCGTTCTTGTCCTTATTGCTCTCTTCCTTCATCTTCGCGTAGTAGGGGTCGATGATGGCCGAGGCGAGGTCAACCAGGGAGTTCAGTTTGTTTTTGTCGCTGCCCCAGACCTTGTAGTGGTGCTGGATGTTGACAAGATTCGGGCATTTCAAGTCTGAAACCTTGAGCGCTTTTAGATCGTTGGTGGTGTCCACCGTAGTGAAATTGTAGTCGGAGCTCTTGATAAACCTGGAGAAACACTCGCAAGGCCTTGTGGCAAGGTGGAAGTGGTAGACGAGGACGTCATGTCGCACGCACAACTGGGCGACGGCAACCTTCTGATCGTGCCCGGCACGACCGATGGTGTACTCGAGGTCGAAGCCGACCACTCGGTACTTGTCCTCGGCAAGGAACTGCTCCATAGTTTGGATGGAGCTCTCCACCGAGACCGGATCGTTCGTGTACACCACTGAGAGGGCCTTCCCCCTCACGTGGGTGTCCACTACGTGATGCGTGGTGAACTGCCCGCCGTTGCCGTCGTCGGCCGCTGGGAGCGCCATTGGAGCCACGGGGACCGCCATTGGAACCGCTGGATGTCCTCTCTGTATGTGTCCTCGTGGGTGTGCTTATTGTGTCGTGTGAGACGAGAGATGAAGGTAAATGGCCGCAGGAATAAAAGGGGGTCGGGCGGCGTGGATTGTCGGTGCGTCCGCACGGCAGTTTTTGCAGCAGGTAACTCCATCGTTGCGCCGCGCCCGGCGCAACCGCTTGCACACAAACGTGCGTGATCATGCGCCGACCCCAAACAGTGGCAGCGCGCGTGGAGGGACGAGGGCAGAGCACCCGGAGGGACGTGAGAGCAGAGCGCGCGCGGCAGGACGCGAGTAGAGCGCGCCGCGGCCGCCTAAACTGCAAGCAACCACACGCATAGAGCACTTGAACACGCAGGAAATGGTCGCCTACAAGCCGGCCGACAGTTGCGTCGCTGCGTAGAGAGCGGTCGTGTGGTACCACCTCCGTCTAGTCTATAGTCTTCTCTATATTCCGTGCCATACTTTCCCCTCAAATTTAACCAACAAAATGTTAATGCATGTTTTAAAAATTATATAATTAGAAACTATGTTCAAATACAAATCCAACTATATAATATTTGGCGACATGCATTCGTATTTTATTAGTTAAATCATACTTATAAACCAGGACGATGGTATAGTAGGTAATTAAATAGCAAATGTTTTTTATTAACCGTATGTGTACATGGCTGTCCTCCTCTCGCACGTCTTGTCACCCCGCTGCCGCAGACGGCTTACAGCGCAAGCTTGCACTACGCGCGGGGGCGTTCTTTTTGCCAAACGGTGGCGCCAATGAATCGTCGGTAAGCCTGTTCCCGCGCAACCTCGCAGGTTCCCGCGCAAGCTTCCCGCCCGACTCGGTGAAATCCCCCAAAATCCCAATGCTTACCAGCCTGCTATAAAAACCCTCACGGCCGGCGAGTCCTGCGTCGCATTTCCCCTCCATCCCTGTAGCTTATCTCGTCTGCTTCTCCCATAATCGCCAATGGCACCGGTCTGTCGTCGTCGCTCAGCCACTCCGCCGTCATCAGAGGACAGCTCCAGCTGGGAGGCTACACCGCGGCGGTGGCGCAGTCCCCGGCGTAGTGTAGTGCAGGTGGCGTCCCTGTTGGGTGTGCGTGGAGCACCCACCACACGCTCCGCCGCCAGTGCCCGTAGGCAGCTGCTGCCGGCCGCCATTGCCGCCACACCACCGTCGAAAGCCAGGGCCATCGCCCGCTCCACTGCCCTGGCCTGAAGGCGGGAGGTGGCCGTCATGGCCGCCACCCCACTGCCGGCCACTGTGGCCATCACCCGCTCCGCCACCGCGGCCCGAAGGCGGGAGGTGGTGGTCGTGGCCGCCACCCCGTCGTCGGCCGCCGTGGCAGCCAGCCCACCGTCGACCGCCGGGGTCATCACCCGCTTCGCCACCGCCGCCCGAAGGCGGGAGGCGGAGGTGGATGCCCGCACGTGCGTCAGCGACCTTGCGTGCTACACCGTGTTCCTGCGGGAGCAGGAGGAGCGCCTTGTCGAGCACGCAAAGAGCCTTACCGCCGCCGTGGCTGCGGCACACGCCGCCTCAGAGGCGAGGAATCAGGAGATCTACGAGGAGAACCACCGCTTCGAGAGGGGTCGTCTGGAGCGGCGGAGGGCGTTCGAGGTGAGCGTCGTTGAAGCTGCATTAGCGGCAGGCACCGCATTGCGGTTGCCCAGCTCATCGGTAGGCTCCTCCTCCGCCGCCTCTTACTGAGCGTGCTCGACAGAGGAGAGGCAGCCGGAAGTAGTACAAAGCCCCTCCGCAGTAGTAGTAGTAGTAATAGTACTCAGGGGCTATTTTGTTCAGTTCATCTGGCTATAGATGTGGTGGAACTGTACAACGTACTTAAAATTAGCTAGTATATATAGTTGAACTAGCTATTTCAGTACGTGGTTGGCAACAATTGGGGAAAAGTTTGGTCGGTTCAGCTGTCGAGTTGAACTGTTTGTATAAATTAAGAACGACTGCTTAATCTATGAATGAAATCTATGCTTAATTACTGAATTTTGACAAATACCAGTGTTACAAGGATTGACAAATCTTACCAAATTGTTTGTACGTGGTTGCACACGGGTCATCCAAAACAACCGTTTGCGTTGAAGTGATGCACAAATCCTGCGCTGCTCTCACTTTGCATACGGGTGTTATATCTAAAATGTTTGCGATCAAGAGCTGCAGAAATCCTGCTCGGCACATTTTCTCTTAGCTTCATGGGGAAGCTGTCGGTTTGCATATGGGTGTTCTAACTAAAACGTTTGCAATGAGTGTTTTATATTTAAAAAGCAAATTAAACTGCGGCTTGGGCGCCATTAATGGAGAGGATGCGAGCAAGGCGGGCGGCCATGGAAGTCAAAGGCCTCGCTTCCTAGTGAGCCTGCGCAGCGTACAGCTCGCACGCTTCCCGGTGAGCCTGCACTCGAGGACAGCTTGCACGCCTCTCGGTCAGCCTACGCACCAGACGGCGCTCGCACGCCTCCCGGTTAGTCAAGGTCAAGCAGCTGTCCGCACGGCACCTCCTACAGCCAATAAAACCAAGACACGTGGCGTCACGTCAATGGTTAACAGAATTTTGGATTTACTAGAATTTAAAAACCAGGCATCTCAATGTTTTGCTGGCAATCAACGGTGCCCCGGTGTTTGAAATTCATTCCCATTTCTTGCATGGGACCTAAGCATGCACCCAAGGACACAGATTTGATTTTTCAACCAATTTATATGCACTGGAGCATGTGCATGTAGTTCAAATTTGAATTATGCACATAAATGCATTGAAAACTCAGTTAATGCATAAAATGTCCAAACGAACCCCGAAAAATCATAAAAATTCACACAACACTCCTGTTGTTCTATGTTGACATGAGAAAAAAAATTGAAAGCAATAAGAGGCAATGGATATCGTTTCGTCCCCAAAGGTGTGACGTCCCTACCGAAATCCATCATGCTTGTTGTGAGAAGCTCCGGTTTGTGAGAAGCATATACCCAAACCTACCCCAAATGGGACAAAAAATTTACCACGGCATGTTGATGCCGCTCCATGATAGCATGCCAACTTTCATGAATTTCAGACGAGTTTTTGATTTACTAGAATTTAAAAACCAGGCACCTCAATGTTTTGCCGGCAATCAACGGTGCCCTGGTGTTTGAAATTCATTCCCAATTCTTGCATGGGACCTAAGCATGCACCCAAGGACACAGATTTGATTTTTCGACCAATTTATATGCACTGGAGCATGTGCATGTAGTTCAAATTTGAATTGTTCACCTGAAATGGCTAGAAATACAATTTAATGTATTAAATGTTCAAACGAACCCTGAATAATTCCAATTATTTTACGACACACATATAGTTGCATGTTCACTCCAGATAAAAGGTCTAGCAATTCAAACACCGTCCATTGCCGCTGTGACCCCATTATGTAATTCAAATCAAGATGAAAAATTAAGTAGATCGCACACAGTTTATTATCAGCAACCGTGTGAGATGCAGCATAAAATATCCTGGAGCACCGTCGATGTATAGTACGCCTATGGTTTACGCGAGAAGGTGCGTCGGCTATAGTCCACAGCCGGCATCTCAAGTACACTAGCTCGCTCCCCAAATATCATTTCACTATTCAATCATCGCCGGTGAAAGATGGGCACGTGGACCCGCGTGCTAACAAGGTGCATGAGCGCGGCCGCAATCTGCGACCGGGCGGCAAAGGCAGCCCAAACGGCCGTTGTTGCTTCTCAGGTGGCGGCTGCCTCGGGGATAGCCACTGGCGAGAGCGGCACAGCAGCTGTCCGTTTCGCAGCGGTGGCCTTAGCCCTGATGGAGGCCGCCCACGACCATGTCGAGGCCGCCCACCCCAGCTCCTGGCGGTCACCGCACAAATCGAACGAAACTTCTCCGACAACGGTCGGCAACCGACGGCCGAAGAGCTGGCAATCGTTGAGAGCGTTCGAGCAGCCGTCCGTTCCTCCACCGCATACCTTGCGACGACGGAGCCCGTCCAAGCCCAGATCGCGTCCGCCCACGCCCAGCTCGTGGCAGCCTTTTCCAAAGAGATGGCGGACGCGGATGGCGAGATGATTGCCGAGTATGGTGCGATGGATGCCATGGATCCCCTTCCCCAGGAGACCGTCGGGCGCGAGCTAGACATGGAGGCGGCGGCGGAGATCGACGAGCACCAGCCGTAGTAGTACTCTTTGTTTTGTTTAATTAAGAGCGTCGGTCTTTAATTTGTTAGAGTAATGTTTAGGTCAGCTAGCTCTGTTTAATTGCTGAACTTGCTCGATTAAGAAGTGTGGGTGTGCTGTAGTCTCCTTTGTGTACCCAAATTATGCAATGACATCGATGACCACTGTAACGATGGAAATTCGAACCAAAACTTTTGACGTTCAAACTCATCACACATGGGTTAAGCTATCTGAATCATTTGTGATGTCCATATATCGTACACAGTTCTGAATAAGGGACCGTGTCTAATGACACTTGGCGCGCTAGTTTTTTCGCTGAAGCAATTCCAAATTTTCGGCTTTCGCGGAAATATCTAACTCCCCGCCCCCTCCCCCCTACCAAAAGCCACATTTCCCCTCTTTCCGCCTTCCTTTCCAAGTTGAAACCTTCACTCCTTGCTTGCAGCGCCGCCTCCTCGTCGGCGACCCTCCTTCACGCTGCTCGGCCTCCTCTATCCAGGCAGGTAATCCACACCCGACCCCCATCCTCCTCCTCCTTCCACATCCCACATGCCCCGACCGCCGGCGCGAGCGCGACACCTTCCACCCAAATTATCGACCCCTCCACCAAATAAGCGCCGGCCTAAGCCATGGTGCACACAGTATAGCCAGGACCTCAAGGAGCATTTGGCAGCGGAGAAGCAAATCGCGGCCGCATGCGCGGATGAGGTCGCGATGGCTGCCATTCGTGCCTACCCCCAAATCTTGAAGGAGCACCTTGACATTTGCTAGCTATGCCGGTTAAGCATGCTCGGTTTACCCGTTGCGTGTGCTGCTCCTGCCTTTCCTTCACAAATTCTAGTGAATTGTGCTATCTAATTTTATCATGCAATCTGTTGCTCTAGTGTATATGTTCTATATGTCGTGAAGTGTGGTGCTCACTTATTAACTGTTTTGTTAATTAGTTGTTGTCTTCAGTTAACTGTTTGGTTCAATTCTGCAAATGTGATGTTCAATTCTTCAGGCTGCAATTTTGTTTTATCTTCCGTGTGAGAAATAAATCGAATTTATCTTTACAAAATTGTGGGTGCATTCTGTTATTGTATACCATGTGAGGAATAAATTGAATTTGGATGTAGTGAATACATGAGAAACAAATACATTTGCTACAATTGGCTGTAGTTAATTGTTTGGTTAACTGTCTGATCTTCTATTAGGAGTATGTTATATTGTGCAATGTGGTGCTCAGTTAATGTTTGGTTCATTTGCTGTGGTGTTTAGTTAACTACTTGGTTCAATTCTGCAATGCAATGTCCAATTGTCGTGGGTAGAATTTTGTATTGTTGTGCATGTGAGGAATAAATCGAATTTGGCTGCACTTAATACATGAAAAACATATACAAGTGCTATATTTCCTAGTTCTTAATCATGCTTGGTTTGTGTAAATGGGTTTTCCGTGTGGCTTCAATTAATCTGATGAATCTGCAATGTGCTTATTTTTCATCAACATATTTTACTGATAGCATGCGAATCCTTACCTAACCTGATGACTAACTACCTTATATGTGTTGCAGGGAAACAATGGGAAGCACTGAGGTTTACAATCGAGGTTAGCACATGCATGGTCCGTTCTCTAATAGCACATTATTGTGCAATTGCAGGAACCATTCTAATATTTAGATTTTTAACAATTTGGTCTTGCACATGTAGGTCCTGCTGTCAGAGGTTTTGACCCACTGTTCGACCATTTTTGCATATGGGGAAATGAGTTGTCCATGAATATCAATCAAATCAAGAAACTCAGGAAGATTGTTAGGATAAAGAAATTAGCGACAAAAAACAACAAGATCTTTGTCTGCGACATCAGTTCACTACAAGATGGTACTAACTATTATACCTTGCCTTTATTTTATTCCTTTGCCCCATTTTCAATATATAGAAGATATTTATGCACATCCTTGTTTTCAGGCCTTTTCAAAGTAGTTCACTGATGATTACCTCTCAAACCACATCTATGGTCAGGAGGCGAGGAAGGTTTTCATACAACACCCACGGTTCAATATTGAAGTGTTCCTGAAGAGGACGAAGGACGGACGGTCAATCATCCACAGGCACTGGCCTAAAGTTCCAAAGACCTTCAACATGAATGAAGGCTCAATATTCGCCTTCCGCTTCAGCAGTTTTCCAGATGAGATGCATCTGTCTATATACCATCTATGACGCTAATTTAGAAAGGTTCTACATGTTGCATGTGGAACTTGCTGCTGGTGCAGTTGTGTAATGGGGTAGCTGAGTGCTGAAGCTATATCATGTTGTACTCTGATGTATTTCAATTATGAAATTCTGCTTCCTTAATATGGAAATGAAATATATTGTGTGCTTAATATGAAATGTAAATTAGATTAATAAATGGATTATGAATAATCGGATAATTAGCCTGCTAATGGCGAATTTGCCTGCTAATTGGGTTTTGCTATTGCAAACGATTGTTGAAATAATACCGTGGGCGATGACCTCAGGCAACGTACACAGTTTCTAGGAATAAACCGTGATGGATCAATGAACAATCACACACGACTTGCTCTTGAAAACTGTTTGCGTTAGGCCACCTTGCGCAAACATTTACCACATAAAAACTGTGTGATGGACAGCCTTTGCCACACAGTTTCTTCTACGGACCGTGTGTGATACATTCAATAACGCAAACGAATTAACGGGAAAAATTGTGTGTGATGTACCTGTGAACGGAAACGTTTTCCTTGGAGCGACTGTGTGGGATGTGCATACGAATGGAAACGTTTAGCGAGGATTGACCGTGTGGGATGTACTTGCGACCGGAAACAATTTCGCCGTATAATTGTATTTTTTTAGCTCTACTACACGTATTTCCGTATTTGAGCGCTCGCCGGTCGCACACGACCTCATTTTGCCGAACGTGTGTGCCAGGAGGGCATATCCCCGACAGTTTCTGGGTCGTGTGGGAAGGACCCCCCTATCGCCCACACTCACTTGGAGACGGTTCCAAATGCCGTCGCGGAAAGGGGTTAAAAACCGTTTGTTTAGGACCGACGCGCACCAGTGAATGCAGATTTGTCTCCCACGGCAACTACATATCATTTCACATGGCAACAACAGTTCATTACACATGGCAACTATAGTTTAACACACACGGCAACTAGATTTGATTTCACATGGCAACTACAGATCATGTTTACAATGTACTCAATGGCTATTTTCAATAGATCAGCATGTCAGAAAGTTGGCAACTACATTGCATTCTACATGGCAACTACTATCTTCATGCTTGTGCAAATAAGACGGTAACATAATCGACTGTTAAAAATCTTGTTGGTATATGTCTTGCTCATCTGCCTCTCCATTGGTAAATATGTTAGCAATTTAGACTGCTTGAGCGCGGTGTTTGCTTCTTGCTGTAGTTTAGATCCCAGTATTTTCTGTTGCAAAGTTGTGTATTGCCTGGCAAACTGCAGCAATGAGTTGCCAGGGCTCATGTACCGCTTCAAAACAACATTGAACCCCTCGCTGCGCTGCGTAGTCTGCAGAAATGGGAAGAAGCACTGCATGAAGTAGGCCGGCACCCAGTACATTCGCTTCTCCCACAGGCTAGTAAGTGTCTCGTTGTCTTGGACTTGATATGTTTCAATCATAGCTGTCCAGCTCCGTTCAAACTCCTCCACCATCAAGCTGTGGTCCACGCACAACTCGAATGCCTTGTGCAGCTCTGGACGGTCAGCAAAGAATGGTCCTAGCGTCTCCTCAGCCTTCTTAATAATATGCCACCTGCAGTGCCTGTGCACTGCCAACGGAAAGACCTCTATGCCTGCACGCATGCTAAAATCCTGGTCTGTTATTATGTTCATCGGAGCAAGTCCACCCATGCACTCCAAGAAGGTTTTGAACAGCCAAGTGTACCCATCCGTATCTTCGTTCCGAACGAGCCCGCAACCAAACTGCAATGACTGATTGTGGTTATTTATTCCTATGAATGGAGCGCAGGGCATCTTGTACATATTAGTGAGATATGTCACGTCGAACGAAATGCAATCTCGGAATTGTAGGCTCTTCTTGCAGCAAGAGAATATCCCTCCTTTTTTATGTAATTGAAATGGTATTGACGAATAACAAATAAACATACTAGTGTTTATTAGTGTCGCATAAAACCCGAAATGGGGCGTGGCCAAGTGGTAAGGCAGCGGGTTTTGGTCCCCGGGGTAGTCTTTCAATTCCTTTATCAGGGTCATGCTTGCTTTTGGTACTCCAGAAAAGCAAATCTTGATCAAACCTCGATGAATTGAAAACCGGTTCTGCTTCGCTCTTGCTTCGTGGTCTTGAGCAAGGAACTACTCAGATTCGCACCCTGGTGTTTATTGGAAGGAAAAGCCAGAAAGCAAAGAGGTTTGGTTTACGTATGGTGGAAGGTTACATTTTCCAGTCGGAACGACGCATTATTGTATGCGCTTCTAGAGAAGTATGTATGCAGGAAGTAAATTCTAACCGCTTTCTTTTGATCCCGCCGCTGAGATGCTCAGTGACTCCTTAACCTTGATAGGAAGATGGCTTAAGTGGATTTCTATTCACAGGCTGCAAAATTCAGAATAAATTGGAACCGTTAACTAGAATTCTTTTTTTATTGCAGTAGTGAAGTACTCTTAAATCGGTATTATCTCCCCTCTCTGGAGACATTTGTTTTCATGTCAGGTGTTCTTTGTCTTAGTTTGATTCTGAAAGTTGCCTATCTTTCTTGGTTCGGAATCCAATCCAGTTGAAAACAAACAGATCATTTGCTCTTACCTCAACAAGGGAAGCACCAGCCTTTTCTTTTTCTTCTGGTTCTCAATTCACTACTAAGCAAGTTCTAACAAATTGAGTAATACCAGATCGCACTCAACAAAGTAAAATGGCAAGAGCGGATTTTTTTCATGTAGCATTTCTACCCCTATAGGATTTCCCATCTTAACCGAGAATGGGTGCCCACCTCGTACGTACCGAGAATGGGTGCAGCCCACCCCATTTAAAGTAGCCTGAAATTCGTTCCTCTACAATCCAGAGCAGTCCATCCACCCAATACAAGTTTCTGACGCGGTCCTCATCGTCCAATCTTATCCTATAGAAGAAATCAGGATCTGCTTTTGCTTTCTCGTCGAAGTAGGCTATCGTGTCTTCTATGTCAGCCAACCTGCTCTCTCTGCGGTACTTTGCCTTTAGGTTTGTGACGTCTGCTGGTATGTAGGGCATGCTACTCAGTCTACCATCTCCACTGTGGATGAGGGACAGTATTTGGACCATTCTTGATGGACCGACGTTACAATCATGTAGCAATTTTACGAATTTCTTCTCGAGGGGGCTGAATCCTCTGTGGGCGCTAAGAAATTTTACCAGGTCAAACTTCTTTATGGGTTCGTGGTTGAGCTCGTCGAAATATTCAGTGACCACCCACCGTGCTCCATCTACGTTTAGCTTACACCGGACAGGGCATTCCGTATTGACAATGATACCTCTCTTTCGTTCCGGCACGACAGGCGCAACACCTTTACCCATCTTGTTCCTTCGTGCCTTGTAGCACCTCATCTCACCTCTGCTGTACTCACTAGTCTTTTTAATTTTCCTATGGTATTCGGTGTTCACCGCAAACCCATGTAACATTGCATATCTCTTGTAGAATTCCTTGGCATCTTCAAACGAATCAAATCTCTGCCCAACATATGGTGGCTGAGGTACCATGATTTCTGATTGCCCATCTTCTTCATCCCCTTTGCTTCGTCATCAGTTTCATCATTCACTTCAGTATCGACGGTTGTTTCATCTTCTTGAGTGTTGCTTGTGCTGGTGTGCAAAGGTGTGCTTGTCGGCATTGCTGGAACGATTGCCATTTCCGACACTGATTCTGCATTGTTTGTGGCAGGATTGTTGACTGGCTGGTGGAACGCTTCTTCCGTGTGCTCAGAGGTTCCCGCAGTAGATGTCCCCGCGCCGCTGTTGATTGTAGTTGAAGGTCCTGCAAAAAAAACAGGTGCGTGTGTAAGCATTGCTTCAATGGCAGGTTTATCGCAACGGAATATAGCAACTGCATCTGATTTGGCTTGACATCATTCATACAGCAAGTCATGGCATCTGCATGTGGCCATGCATGGCAACTGCAGTTTTTCAGCCATGGCAGCTACAGTCCAACAAACATGGCAGTTACTATTGGCAAGGCATGGCAACCAACATCTTTAGCATCAAAACTTGAATTCTAGGTACGAGCTCACTAGGCAAATGGAGTCAATCATGAATGTTGCACACAGGCATACAACAATTGACAAATCCTGAAGACAATAGATGACTATTTTGCACCCTTCCACTTGGTAGCATTTTTGTTGTTTTTCCGCCACCACCGTGACAAATCCACTTTTTCCCCCATGCTTTTCCACAAAAGCAAATGCACTACTGTTTTGTTGGTTCACATTTTTTACCTTGTTGTGCCGCATGTGCTAATCGTATCTGGTCTGTCATTCCAATGTGCCGTGCTCTATCTGCAATAGCGTTGGCCTGCAACTGTGAAGCTTGCCACGATACGTTTGCCGATGTGGTTCCACCATAACAACCTGCGATCATTTAGCAGTTGGTCAATGCATGGGAACTGTAGTTTGTACAACATGGCACATGTAGTGGTTCAACCATGGCACACAAATTTGTTCACACTTGTTATCCACAGTTGTTTAGACATTGCAATAACATTTCATTAGACATGGCAACTGCAATTGATTTGCCATGGCAACTGCAGTTGTCCAGGCATGGCAACTGCAGCTGTCCAGACACAGCAAATGTAGTTGTCCAGACACGGCAACTACGTTTTGTCAAGTCACCACGTAAACACCAATGTCACCTATGTTCCTTCTCCTGATTCACTGTCCACAAAATCATTTCATACGACTCACCTGTGTACAACGTTGATGGCAGGTACATGGTTGCCGCCTGTTGCCACGTGCTGCATGAAGGTCCAGCGTTTTTCCATATAACTCGTAAGTATTTGCCATCCTTGCAAGTTTAATTTCATGGCCACACCAGTATGTTTCTTTTTCGTATGCGTTACCTTGATTTGCCACATTGGTTACTTGAAGTTGGTCGCCCGTACATCTGTCAGCGTTAGTGCCCTGTCCCTGAACTTGCCATGGTATCCCCGTGTGTGTGGTTGGGTCATAAGAACCTGCGAAAAATGACATTGTAGGACATAAGTAGAATGCCATTTTCCTCGTCACAAACATGGCAACTGCCCCTTTTTTTGATCATGCATCGTACCGATGCTCACGTACTGCTCTAGTAGTGGCAGCAACGGCCTTGCGGAAATGAGTTGATTGTACTCTGCTGCATCCCAAGGGGGCGTTTCCGGCCTTTGAGAAAACCAAGGACCAGTGCCGTCTTCATGATTCATTTTTCCGCTTTTTTCTACCACTGTGTTTTCAATCACTGCACGAACAAGAACGTATGAATATCCGAAAATGCACACTTTCTATTTTGCACATACAAGAAAACACGGCAATCTTATCACATTTTCTTGCATAGACAACCAATACATCATGGCAAGTAGGTCATGCACATTCATTCTCTTTTCTAAAATCTGGATGCCAACTATCATTTTGAACAGATGGCAACAACCAAGATAATATGATGGCAAGTAACAACATAACATGGTGGCAGCTAACGGCAAAGATAGGTGGCAATTAACGTCAGATATAGGTGGCAACTAATTTTTTCCGTCCGTACGCACCACCCAAATTCCTCCTTTCTTCCCCTAATTTTAGTAAATCCTACACATTCTTCTGGAGCAACTATTTGCAACAACCCGACCCAGAAGCTTAGTTCAACTCTAGGATACAATATGGCAGATCTGGCGTATGTTGGTGGGCAAAGGGGAATACACACAGATCTGTGTTGTGTTTGCCATGACAGCGTGGATCTAGTCGCCATCTTCGTAGGCAATCTGGAATTTCAATTTTCTAGACAGAAGAAGGACGAAACATGAGGAGATCGGAGATCGACCTGTTAGCTCGTCGCCGCGGGGGAGGGGGGTGGGGGTGGCGGTGGGGGTAGGGATGCGCTAGGGATCTGCTCTGGTTGCCATGGCAACTAGAGAAGGAAGACGATGGAGGTAGGGGATCGAGAGGTAGGAGACGACGGCGGCAGGTCGGAGTGGGGTTCGAAGGCAGGCCGGGACGACGGGCGCGTTAGATCGTGCGGGCAGCGGTCGATTGCCCGGACGTGTGGGCGATTGTGCCACACACCGAACGTGCGGGCTGTGGCTGCCTGCACCCGGACGCCATCGTGCGGACGGGGTCGTCTCCGTGCCACACAGGGCGTGCGGCACAACCCCACTAGATGCCACACATGTGGCAGTTATCGTCGTCCTTTATCTATTCCCGAAATCGTGGCCAGCAACTTGACACGAGACCACTCAGACAGAAAAAAGAAAAGAGTTAAATATATCACAGGTGCCTTAACTTGTCCGTTGCAGTCAGTTTAGTGCCTAAACTTGTAAAATACACAAAAATGATGCTATAGCTTGTCGCACGGTGCATATACGGTGCCTCCGCCCGTATGCCACCGTATGTGCTGTCCACGTGGAGTGACAGCTGGTGGTTGACCCAGACGTCAGAGGGTGTGAGCGATGCATGTGCTGGGTGAAATGCATACGAGTTTTTCTGCGCAAAAAATCCCCTAAGATTTAATTAAAGTCGCAAATGAGCCCTTGCTCTGTATATGCCAATAACAGGAAAAAAATAAACTACATCTTTGAATTGGTTTCAGCCCTGGGACATCCAGGTTAAATAGCTAGTACTTTGTGTACAGTTGTTAGCTAGAAAGTCTATATATCGCTCTGCAATTTCTATTCTGTTTTTTAAGTTGCTGTTTGGTTTTTATGATATACAATATTGTAATATTAAAATACAATAATTATCAATATGTGATTATTTTCTATTTAAATTTTTATTCTTTTTCTATTATTTGCAGTTCAAAGATTTAACCATGAACTTTGTCTAAAATTTATGTTGATTAAACAGTTCAACATATATTATAAAATATTACAAATTTGTTTTGCATCTTCACTCAGTACCACAAGCACGCAGAATTATTTTGTATCTTCATTGTATTTTTAGAATACATAATTATTAAAAATCAACAACGTTGTATTTTGAAAATTGTTCAACATGCATTAAAAATCATTGTGTAGAAACAATAAATTCTATAAATGTGTTAACACATGTTAAACGTGTTTGTAGAAATGTAAGAATAATTATACACTAAAAATTTTAATATATATTGAACATTTTATGAAATAGATGTTGTAAATTTTTTGAATGCATGACAGACATTTTTTACAAACACATTTATAATTTCTTAATACACGCGAGAATTTTCCAAAAATATGATGATTTTTTTAAAACTTTTTTAAGTTGATGACAGGTAATATGTTGAATAGTTCTTTTTTTCAAACGTGAGACTTTCTTAATATTTTTTTCAATTTCCCACGAATCAATTTTTTATTTTTTATTTCTCTTTATTATGTCACCCAGTTTCTTGGTAAGTAGAAGCGTATTAGGATATTGCACAGTCAACTATTATAGGCGTAGTGATTAGCACATGTGTGTAGGCTGTGCGCCCTCGTACCAAGTTCGAATCCTGTCGGGTGCTCTTTTTTTGTTATTACTATTTTATCCATGCGAGTTTTCTAACGTATTTAAATAAAATGTCAGGAGCTTTTGTGAAAATTATATAAAGTATCAGGAGTTTTCTGTAAAACAATGCAATTTGACGTATTTAAATAAAATATCGGGAGTTTTTGTGAAAATTATATCAAGTACAAAGAGTTTTCTGTAAAACAACCAGCACACTCCTCTCACACCCATTGACATGTGGGCTGATGCCATGTTGGCACTGTGGGCAGTGCATATGCCCAAATACGGAAGGAGGCACCGTATTTGAACGCTCGAACAAGTTGCGGCACCAGTTTCGTGTATTTTACAAGTTTAGGCATTAAAGTGACCGCACTGGACAAGTTGAGGTACCCGTGATGTATTTGGCACTCAAAGCAGCAGCCGAAACAGCAGATCGGGCTACTGTTCGGTGAGAATTTACAGGTCTGGAGCGGAACGGTTCAGACGGGATTCACCCAAGAACAGTTGCAAAACGGAGCCTGAGCGGTCATGTCCGTCCGTTCTGAGTTGTGACGCACATGCCCGATTCCTCCGCTGCTGCGTCGTCAGACCCGCGAAAGCGGTGCGCCACTGTGCTGCCTGATCGGCCAACAGAGCCGGACGCGAAATTCCGCGAAACCTCGCGCGATCTTTGACAGGTGCTCCGACTGCCCTGTGTAGTCCTCGAGAATACAGTGATGAAAAAAGCGAAAGTGATGGGTGGACTTCCTGCGATGGATCAACTCGTTGGCTTGGCCGGGTGAAGCGGACCATGGCTAAATCAGTGCACGCGACTGAATCAGCAGATGGTCGTTTGTTGCTCCTGCCAGGTGGTTGGGTACTGGCGAGCTACGAGCAGAGTTTCCACAATGCTGCCGTGGCTTGTACTTCGCCGGGTTGATCTTCCGACTCCGCGTCCGTTGAAACGGCAATGCCTTTGACACCTGGAGAGCTCTTTCAGCGACAAGACAATGAAGTAGGCGAAAGTGCCGTTCTGCTCCAAGCACAAATGCACTCGTCATGAACAGTAAAACCCGAAAATAGTACAAGAGAAATCCTCAATTTTTAGCAAAATAAACATTAAGCTTACTTAACTTTAGATCATTATTATGTATGCAAAAAAATAACAATGATTAGAAGAAAATCATATTTACTAGAGAGAGCCCACCGGCTATAATTTTAGGGTCATAGAAAATTTAGGCCCATAAGCGAGGGTGTGCGTTCGCATGGGCCGGGCCATTAACGGTGACAGCCGATTTTGTCTTCTTATTTTCGGTTTTCTATTTTTCGGCTGTGTTTCTTTATCTTAATATATATGTTTCTTATGGCGGCTGCTACAAATCAGCCGGTTGGTATGTGTGAAACTTAAGCCGCCTTCCGAACCGTCTGATCATTGTGATCTGGACACGACATGGCCGTCAGATTTAGTCAATGTGAGCTCGCTGGATGTAACTGCTCCTGCTTCGTCCCGCAACGCTAGGATGCGTGAGCACGGAGGTGGCCCTCCTCGGTCCTTGCAGCACAGCCGCTGCCACGCTAAACATGCTGAACACTTCATTGTAGCGCCGCCGATCTAACTTGAGCGCCCGCTCCATTGCAACGCCGCCGGCAGCAGTGCCGCCGTGCTCGACTTGTCACGCCGCCGCCGCCGCGCCCGCTCCATTGCAGCGCCACCGGCAACCGTGCCCCCACTCCATCGCAGCGCCGCCCACAGCCGCGCCAGCTCCATCGCAGCACCGCCTTGTCGCGTCGCCGCAGCAATGCCCGCTCCATTGCAACGCCGCCGTACTCAACTTGTCGCGCCATCGACAGCATCACCTGCTCCATTGCAGCGTTTCCGACTTCGTATGCAGCGCGGTGAACTGCCTCGCAGCACAATCGCCGCCGCCACACACGGTGGCCTTCGCAGCTCTCCTGGACCAACGACACGCAACACCGTCGTCGTGGTGTTGCTCTGCAGCTGGACGAGGAGGCTCGCAACACCGTGGCCCCCGACGCTTCACCGGTCGTCGTGGTGGTCTCGCTGCAACGGATCACAACATAGCCCCCTCCCCCATCTGAAGCGGCGGACGTCGGTCTGCGGTGGTGCCCATGTGCGGGTGATGGAGATGAGGCAAGGGCGACGACTAGCAAGAAAAAAGAATGAATCAGAGCAGCAGGGAGTGGCGCGCGTGTGAAATCTGGTGTGCATCCGTGAGAATTGGCTATGGAGAGGAGAGGACGGGGGCGAGTGGAGTTAGCGAGAAGGAAGGAGAAGATGTGGTCCTGGTGAATCGGGTGGGATAAGGCTGGAGATTGAGCGGTGGGCTGCTGGCCCACGGGGACACGTGTCGCTCAACAGAGGAGATTTACGACGCGAGAAAATCAGCCGGTTGAAACTAAACGTTTTCCATGTTTCGCCTGTTTCTTAGGTTTTTGGATGGTCATTTTGAGGTAATATCAGTGACAGTCATATAACTTGCATCTATTATTCAGTTTGGTGCTAAAAGTTGTAAAATACGTCATTGCGGTCACATAACTTGCCTATGGGTGCATATACGGTCACTTCTTTCGTTCTTTCGTATCCAGCCATATCTTGTGGTCACGTGTTGTGTCAGCATGAATACGGCCCACATGTCAGTGGTTGTGAGTGGTGAGGCGTTGGGTGAGCCATGCATTATCTTTCTTCTGAAAAAAATCCTTGATTTTTATTTAATTTCGCACATGTAGGCACATAGTATCTTTCAAGAACGAGGAATAAAAAAATAGGGGACTAGAATGGACGTCCTGCAAACTAAGAGATAACTGCACTAACCACTCGAGTACTCGACCAAGAATAAATTCATATAAAACTTACAAATAAAATTTTCTTCAATACAATGTTCGCTCATCCCAACAAAGGAATAAACGAAAACTAAAAACATGTTCTTGTATTCCCCGCAGGAATAAAATGATGTAAGAAAACAACTTATATTTTGTTGTTTGTGACATTTCAAAAATGTTCATACGTTGTAAAAAGAGTATGTGATATTTAAAAAATCAATCATTTAAAAATATATTTTTGTAACTAAAAAAGTAAGTTACATTTCAGAAATATTCACGCATTTCAAAATTTTATTCATGCGGGGAATAGAAATGCACGTGTGTATGTTGTTATTAATCTTGTTCTATTTAAGAAAACTACGCGGGTAATAGAAATTTATGCACATTATCACGGGGAGAGTGGGATCATTCTGTTTTAGTGAACATTTTTTTAAATATAAGATTATTCAAATTTTAAAATTCTTTTGGACAAATCAGCTGAACTATATATTTTTATCTAGATTTTCAAATATAAAATTATTTGAATTCGAAAAAACCTCACTAATTTGCCTGAAAGAAATTAACGCACATTTATTCTGCACTATATCTTCTTTTTTTCTAGATTTTTAAATTTGCAATTATTCGAATTCAGAAAAAATAGTTCATTTGTCCGAAAAATTTGCGTACAAGCGTTCTGACCTATATTTTCCTTTATCTAGATTTAAAAACTTAAAATTATTTGAATTCGATAACAATTTCCATTGATTTGTCCAAAAAAATACGTGCATTCATTCTGCACTAGATTTTTGAAGTTAAAATTATTCGAATTTAAACAAAAATTTAGTTGATTTGTCTAAAAAAATATGTACATTCATTCTGCACTGTATTTCTTTTATCTATGTTTTTAAAATTTAATATTATTTGAGTTCAAACAAAAATTTAGCTATTTTCTTACATAGAAAAGAAGAAAGAAGAATACAGAAGATAAATTGTGTATATCTCTTTAATTGCACATGCGGCGAGCTAGCCAGGAGGTCATAGGTTTGAACCGGGGCTATCCCTGTTTTGCACAGCTTTTCCCGTTTTAATTTCTACTTTCTTCGTACTGTCCATATTATATGCAGCTAACTGTGCGTACTAATCACCAAAATCAGGTTGGTCGAGTAGTTCGAAGCCCAGCATGTACCAGCGTTTTCAATTTCATTTGAGAAATGTCTGTGTAAATAAAATGCAAGGGTTCAGAAAAAGTTTGGTTTTAATTTTATTTGAGAATTTTCTGCATAAATAAATGAAATGCAAGGGTTCAAAAAAAAACACTGGCAATGGCCCCCCAGAACGTTGGCACGCCATGTGTGTGTGTGGGATACGGCCGAATACGATAGAAAGCAGGGGCGGACCCAGGATGAAAACTGAGAGGGGGCAAAGATGTGTAGTATATTTTTTTATGGGAAGATTGTAGATACTAATGGTTAGACCATTTACACAAACTAGCCACACAACTACACAAGCATATATATAGGGATTAGTAAGTAATAAGCAAAATCATGTATTTCCTTATAGTATAATTTCATCATACACATAATTATGACAACTTTATTGCAAGAGTAAAAGTAAACTAACCATTTAAGACACAATGACTTGACAAGTGGCAATTTGTTGTTCGCAACCTTCTTGAATAAAATTTCTAGCCAGCAACCTGTAAGAAAAAAAAGTACATGTTAAGGGAGAATGTAAACATTACGATAAATTAATTTAAACCCATCACTTCCTCCTGTTCATCGCATAACATTTTTTTCATGGAAGCGTTTTACTATCACTTCATCGTAGATGATATCCAAGATTGCTCTTCCACAAAGCAAATGTTACGTAAAGCATTATTCAGAAACTTCATAGCGAGAAGAATCTCTCAACAGATGGATGAGGTTTTTCCAATATTCCTAGGTTTAAACTTAGATGCATGAGGCTCATAAGGTTCCCATGTAAAGTACATTGTCCTGATGTTGATTGAGATCAAAACATGTAATTCTCTTACTTTTAGATGGATCCCAAGGAAGCTTGTTCAGATCAATTAACCGAAGCATGTTGCGAGTTGTAGATTTTACAACAAACATAGGAAAACCCTCCTTTAGCTCCCCTGCCAATGTCAAAAGGTTGAGACATTAAATAAAATATCATACATGAAGGCAGATAGTACCTAGTACCTACAGATTTATTCCTCTCTCACATACCCAAACTTATTTTGTACAAATTATTCCGTGCAGCTACAATCAGTTTACCTAGTTATCAATTGGTATATTGTACACAAGGTTGATATTTGAAATAAAACTCGCCCAATTCCTAACTCAGAAATAGAGAAGGAACAACAATTTGGAAATTAGAACTGAAACTAGAAAAGATGAACTTACCCTAGGGTTTATCTCGATTGATCAGTAACACGCAGAAGAGCATCACAGATAAAATTGAGAGGGCCATAGATCAGGAAACCGGCTGGGCGTCCGTTGTGCACAACGCAGATCGAAGGCGTTTGCCGAAGACCGGAGATGAACTGGCGAGGGCGCGTCGCGTTTTGCTTGGCCGCCAGGCGGCAATTGCGCCTAGGACTCAGGTCTCCGTCCGTCCGTGCTCTGTGCAAATACGATTATATGGCACAGGCCAATGACTTCTCGTATGTGAAAGGCCATGTGCCTGGGTGGGCTCGGTTGTCAATAATATATGGCCTTTGCAAAGTTTAACCAGGAAAAAGAAATAAGTGGGGGCAAAGATGACTGGCTGAGAGGGGGCAAAGTTGTATACTAGAGGCCTTGTATAAGACAGCCCAAAAATCGAGTGGGGGCATCTGCCCCCACAGCTCTGTACATGCGTCCACCCCTGATAGAAAGCACCGTCATTTATATGAATGAGAGGACAAGTTAGGTGACCAGAAACATGTATTTTACAAGTTTATGCACCAAACTGAACGTCCCATGCAAGTTTTATGACTCCCGGTGTATTTACCTCTTTATTTTACTTCATCTATTGACTCCAACAAAATGAGGATACGAAACCGTCCCATTTCACTAGAATGAAACTCGCTCGATTCAGTTGGGATCTTCAACTAAATGCCCTTAATCCCCACGGTCAAGGTAACAGGGATCAAGAACTTGCAGATGGAACAATGTGGAGCCAAACAGTCTGTCAATTACTCCCTCCATTTCTAAATATACGCCTTTCTGGATATTTCAATATGGATTACATGCGGATGTATATAGACGTATTTTAGAGTGTAGATTCATTTATTTTACTCCGTCTGTAGTTTATATTGAAATCTCTAAAAATGCTTATATTTAGGAACGGATGGAGTAGACATTAGATTGATGCAAAAGTTCATCGACCTTTATCAGACTAGTGAGTGGGCGGCAACTTGACACCAGACTGCTCAAAGAAGATGAAAAACAAAGCAACAGCTGCAACAGTGGATCAGCCGATCACAGCAGCATGCGCGAGAAGTTGAAACGGTACAGTTCAGACTTCAGAGGAGATCCGCGAAAGAACTGTTAGAAAACAGATCCCGAACGGTCATGTCCGTTCGTTCAGAGTCCGATTCCTCTGCTGTGTCGTCAGACTCCCAAGAACGGTGCTATTGCCACTGTGCTGCTTGATTGATCGGCCAACAGAGTGGACGCGAAATGTCGAGAAACCTTGTGAGAGGTCTTGACAGGTGCTGCACGCTGCCTGCCCTGTGCAGTCCTCGAGAATGCCCTGAAGAAAAAGAGAAAGTGAAGGGTGGACTTTGGCGATGTACCAACTCGTTGGCTCGGCTGGATGCAGTGAACGATGATGAACTGTCCGTTGGTCGAACTGTAGATGGATGTTGCCATGTTACCAGTTCAGTGCACGCATCTAAAATCAGAGTTGAAACATGTCCATGACATCGTCGTCGTTGTTTCTGCCAGGTGGGTGAGTACTGACGAGTGACGGGCAGAGTTTTCCACATGCTGCCGGGAGTCGTATGCTTGTCGCAGGTTGATCTCTTCAACACCGCGTGCGTTGAAACGGCAATGCCTTTGACATCCGCGGAGCGCGCTCTCTTCAACGATAAACTAGAGGTCATTTCATCTAGAAGCAGGGGAATTCATTGATCATTTATATTCGAAAATAATGAAAAGTCCACGGCGAGCCGGTAACTATACCTATATATGTATGCAGTCTGGCACAAGAAACAGTAAAGAAACTTTTAGGCCGGCTTTCTTCCTTACCATGTCAGAGTTGGCCAACCTGATACTCCTCATTAGGTTGAAACGGCACGTGCCGGCCATGTTCGGCATACCAAATCAACTAGAATAGCATGCAGCTCAGCTTGAACCTGTACATGCCAACGACTCCATCCAGAAATGTTTCTTTAGGCGAACCGGCCAAAATTGTCAACCTGGAGTTAGGCCCCACTTGCCATACATAAACTGACATAGCACATCATGCAACAAGACTCCACTGTGCAGATTCAACTCTCTCTTAACAGCCACGTGAAACACCCTCTTTCAGACCCTCTGGGTGACCCGGTAAGATTCACCCCCCCCCCCCCCCCCCCCTCTCAGAAATGGCAGATTGTGAACCACAGAACGGTACCACGCGCCAGCCCGCACACAGGACCGTCGACCACAGACGTGTCCGTGTAGGCTCGCACACAGAAAGAATCCTGGCGTGCCGTGCGTACATGCGCACCACACGTTCACACAACAAGTGGGGACGAGCGAACGAACGCATCAAAAGTCAAACGGGATCCGATCCCAGCCCAGCACCGCGCGCGCACCCTACCCTGTGGTTGCCGATACGGGCCATGCCTTTCCATGCGCCCACGCGCGGCTCGTGGCCATGGCGACGTCAAAGCCCGAGCCGATCGGGAGGCGCCGCGGCCGGCTCGCCACAGGATCCCGAATCGAATTGACCGATTTTTTGGCGCAGCAACGGACGGAGAAACCAAATCTCTGGCCGATTCACTGCTGCACGGACGGGCGGTTGGCTGCGCCGGGAAAGGGACGGACGGCCCGGATGGATTTGTCTGCTCGGGGCCTCGTTCTGGTCGCGGTTGGGAGCTGGCCAGTAGTAGACGCGAATAATGACGCAGCTGCACCGATTAATTAGCGGAATTAAAGCCCGACGCACGATTAGGTTTGACCTGTCGATCTTGACAAGCCCGCCATGATTGCTGGCATTTAAGCGAGGAGGTGGGGTCAACTCGTGCAGGTCGATCTTTATCTGCCGCCTTGATGCTCGTGAGGTCTTAATCTTGGTATTTTCTTGAACAGAATACTCCAGCAAAGCCGGGGTGAAACGTGTGGCAAAGGGTCTCTACTGTAGAGTTGACATTGGACATTTCATTACAACTGGGTCTGCACTGTAGGGCTTATCTGTACCTGTAGAGTTGACATTTCATACAAGTGGAGCCTTAGTTTACGGTGTGTGGATACCAGAGAACCAACAAGTAGTTGGTTGGTGTCTCGTTAATGCAAATTATCCTATCGGTGTAAGCTGACGTTTTTTTGTATGGACAAAAAGTCGTATGAATGCAAAGCTAAGGATTTCTTTTTCTTCTACTTTATGTGGCTTAGTGAAGTTTAAAGTTGTTGAACATAATATGTAGGTCTACACGCATGTATATGGTTAGGATAATCTCCTACCGGCCCCGCCTCTAGTTTCCTTGTATAGATGAGGTTGAGGGCTCCCTTTGTACATATATACGTCCGTTGTGCACCCGATCAATATCGAGAGTTGCATTGCCTTTCAACATGGTATCACTTTCCTTCCCGATCCTAACCCTAGCTTCCGCCTAGCCTAGCCGCGCCGCCGCCGCAGCTCCCTGCTGCAGCCGCCGCCGCCGCCCTCCTCCTGTGCCGCCGTGATAATCCCCAAGTGCAGGGAATCATAGTAGCAATTTCCAAAGCTGGAAGTGATAAGTATGGAGTGTCGAACCCACAAGGAGCTAAAGGTAAGATCAATATTCTCTCAAGTCCTATCTGCCACTGATACGACTCTACGTACACCGAACGGTTGCTTCCAACTAGAAACGAGAAATAAAACTACGTTGTGGGTATGAAGATGATAACTTTGCATGATATCGAAGAGCTAAAACATAAAAGTAGGTGCTGTTATCATAAAGTTAGAATATATTACTAAATATTATAAATAGCGTGTGTGGAATAATGATGGATCGGTGTGCGGAATTATCCTAGGCAATTGTTAACAAGACCGGTAGTCGTCATTGCAATTTCATATGAGGGAGAGGCATAAGCTAACATACTTTCTCTTCTTGGATCATATGCACTTATGATTGGAACTCTAGCAAGCATCCGCAACTACTAAAGATCATTAAGGTAAAACCCAACCATAGCATTAACATATCAAGTCCCCTTTATCCCATACGCAACAACCCCCTTACTCGGGTTTATGCTTCTGTCACTCAAGCAACCCACTAAGCGAATCATGAACGTATTGCAACACCCTACAGCAGGAATCCCTCACGCTTGCGCGACACGGAGGGCACCATAGGACAGCACCAAAATAAAACATACAACTCGTACCAATCTAGATCATCAATCAACCCAAAGACAAAAGATATCTACTCAAAACATCATAGGATGGCAACACATCATTGGATCATAATATGTGGCATAAAGCACCATGTTCAAGTAGGGATTACAGCGGGGTGAGGGAGAGTGGACCGCGTAAAAGAGATGAGGATGGTGATGATGGTGGTGATGTTGATGAAGACGATCACCGCGACGATGATTCCCCTCTCGATGGCACTCCGGTGCCACCAAGAGAGAGGAGGAGAGGTTCTCCCCCTTGTGCTTCCTCCTCCATGGGCTCCCCCCTGGATGGGGAAAGGTTCTCCCTCTGGTCCTTGGCCTTCATGGCGATGATGGCCTCTCCGGAATACTCCTTCATGGCCACCGGTGATGATGGCCCCCTTCGGCAGGGTGCCGGAGAGGGCCTAGATTGATTTCTCGTGGCTACAGAGGCTTGCGACGGCGGAAATTCCGATCTAGGTTTTTTCTGAAAGTTTGGGTATATATGAGAGGTGTTAGCGTCGAGAACAAGTTAGGGGGGTCACCGGGCTGTCCACGAGGCAGGGAGGCGCGCCCAGGGGGGTGGGCGCACCCCCCACCCTCGTGGGCAGCCCGGGACTCTTCTGGCCCAACTCTTTGACTCCGTGGCCTTCTTCTGGTCAAAAAATAAGCTTCGTCAAGTTTCAGGTCAACTGGACTCCGTTTGGTTTTCCTTTTCTGCGATATTCTAAAACAAGGAAAAAAACAGAAACTGGCACTGGGCTCTAGGTTAATAGGTTAGTCCCAAAAATCATATAAAATAGCATATAAAACATCCAAGGTCGATAATATAATAGCATGAATACTTCATAAATTATAGATACGTTGGAGACGTATCACGCCGCCGCGCGCCTCTTCCTTCCCTCCTCCCTTCTCACCCGATCCCCATCCCCTCCTCCTGATCGCCCCCTCCTCCCGAACGCCACAACCACCCGAGCACTGTCCCGATCGCCACACCCGCGCCGCCGCTCCTCTCTGCGTCGCGCCAAACCCTCCCTCCTCCACCGATGGCCTCCCCACACTCCTCCATCTCCATCCTATCAAATCCCTTCGACAGTCCCGCTCCTCCTCCGGTGGAACTCATCCGTGATCTCGACATCTTCGCTCGCATGCCCAGCGTTTTGCACTCCACCAACTCCACCTACTACGCATGGAAAACTTATTTCTCCCTCGTGTTTCGCGAGTACCACCTCATCGATCACGTTGACGGCTCCGTCGACACCGACCTCAGGTTCGTGAATGACGAATGGATGACCATCGACACCACCATCACCCATTGGCTGTACCAAACCATATCCAAGGACCTCTTCCACACCATCGTGTGCGACGAGGATGATGCGCAGACCGTGTGGGCAAACCTGAACGGGCTCTTCACCGACAACGCCCTCCAGCGCCGCGTGTTTCTTCAGCAGGAATTTTTTGGCTGCCATCAACATGACTCGTCTATCGATGATTATTGTATGCGCCTTAAGAAACTTGCTGACGAGCCTCGCGATCTTGGGGAAAAGGTCTCCGACGAGCTCCTCCTTAGCACGCTCACCGCCGGTCTGAGCGAAGAGTTCAGCAACGCGGCCTCCAACCTCACTTTTCTTCCGGACCCGGCCTTTCCTAGGGTTGTGGCCTATCTTCGCTTGGAGGAGAGGAGGATGAAGATGGTGAAGTCCCGGGCCACGCACACGGCGCTCACCGTGGGAATCTCCCGCGCCGCCACCCCTACGGCCCTGCAGCCGCCGCGGTTCCCCAACCCGGCGGCCTCCTACTTCGCTCCACCACCCCCGCCGCCGGCCGCGGGCTACCCAACCAGCCGCCGCCCGCCGGCTATGATCGCCGCGGCAAGAAGCAACAGCAGCAGAATGGTGCCGGGGGCGCCACGCCCGCAGCAACAGCAGCCGCCGCGCCGAACCCCTAGACAGGGGTGGTCCAAGCATACACGATGCCCGTGCCGCGGGCCCCCATCCCGGCTGGCATCCTTGGCGCCCGCCCCGGCGCCCATCAGGCCATTTTCACTGCGCCGGGTGGCTACCCGCCCGCGTATGCCGGTGGGTACCCCGGTGCCGCGCCCTCCTACCCCACTGGGCCTCCGGCCGCGGCCGCTGCCCTCCCGCCAGCACCTTGGGATCCGGCCCTCCTCGCGGCGCTTCACTCCGCTCCAACACCCAACACATACACCAGAGGCGGCAACTGGTATATGGACACCGGGGCCACCGCTCACATGACTTCCAACCCCGGTAACCTCACCTCCGCATATCCAGTTCATACCAAATGTCGTATCACTGTTGGCGATGGATCCTCCCTTCCCACTACTCATGTCGGTCATGGTTCTTTTCCGTCCAACTCCATGCCTTTACATCTGTCTAACGTCTTAGTTTCACCTGACTTAATCAAAAATCTTGTTTTCGTTCGTTCTTTTACACGTGAAAATCTTGTTACTGTTGAATTTGACGAAGTCGGTTTTTCTGTCAAGGACGCCCGTACCCGGATTGTACTCCACCGATGTGACAGCCCGGACCAGCTCTACCCGGTCCACTCCACCGCCGCCACCACCACCACTCCGGTCGCCCTCTCCGTCACTGTGGACCTCTGGCATGCTCGACTGGGACATCCGAACTCCGCCACCCTCCGTCATATTCTTAGGAATTTTTCATTCACGTGTAATAAAACCAATGATCATACTTGTCATGCTTGTCGCCTGGGCAAGCACGTCCGCCTTCCGTTTAGTGCGTCCTCATCGGTGGCGTCGTATCCTTTTGAGTTGATTCATAGTGATTTATGGACATCTCCTGTTGCCAGTAATACGGGCTTTTTATACTATCTTGTCATTCTTGATGATTTTTTGCATTATGTGTGGACCTTCCCGTTGCGGAGAAAATCCGATGCACTCTCCGTTCTCACCACCTTTTACTCCTATGTCGCTACGCAGTTTGGGCGTCCCATTCATGCATTTCAGACTGACAACGGGAAGGAGTTCGACAACATCGGGGTACGCACCCTCCTTGCCACACATGGCACGATTCTTCGTCTCACCTGCTCGTATACCTCCCAACAGAATGGTCGCGCTGAACGGAGTCTCCGCGCCCTCAATGATTGTGTGCATACCCTTCTCTTCCACGCTAATGTCCCGCCTCGGTTTTGGGCGGACGCCCTAGCTACCGCCTCTTGATACGTCTCCAATGTATCTATAATTTTTTATTGTTCCATGCTATATTATATTCTGTTTTGGATGTTAATGGGCTTTATTATACACTTTTATATTATTTTTGGGACTAACCTATTAAACGGAGGCCCAGCCCAAAATTGCTGTTTTTTTGCCTATTTCAGTGTTTCGCAGAAAAAGAATATCAAACGGAGTCCAAACGGAATGAAATCTTCGGGAACGTGATTTCTGGAACAAACGTGATCCAGAGGACTTGGGGTCCACGTCAAGAAATCAACCAGGAGAGCACTCCCTCCACCCTCGTGGGGCCCATGTTGCTCCACCGACGTACTTCTTCCTCCTATATATACCTACGTACCCCCAAACTATCAGATACGGAGCCAAAAACCTAATTCCACCGCCGCAACCTTCTGTACCCGTGAGATCCCATCTTGGGGCCTTTTCTGGCACTCCGCCAGAGGGGGAATTGATCACGGAGGGCTTCTACATCAACACCATAGCCTCTCCGATGATGTGTGAGTAGTTTACCTCAGACCTTCGGGTCCATAGTTATTAGCTAGATGGCTTCTTCTCTCTCTTTGGATCTCAATACAAAGTTCTCCACGATTCTTGTGGAGATCTACTCGATGTAATCTTCTTTTGCGGTGTGTTTGTTGAGACCGATGAATTGTGGGTTTATGATCAAGTTTATCTATGAACAATATTTGAATCTCCTCTGAATTCTTTTATGTATGATTGGTTATCTTTGCAAGTCTCTTCGAATTATCAGTTTGGTTTGGCCTACTAGATTGATCTTTCTTGCAATGGGAGAAGTGCTTAGCTTTGGGTTCAATCTTGCGGTGTCCTTTCCCAGTAACAGCAGGGGCAGCAAGGCACGTATTGTATTGTTGCCATCGAGGATAACAAGATGGGGTTTATATCATATTGCATGAGTTTATTCCTCTACATCATGTCCTCTTGTTTAAAGCGTTACTCTGTTCTTATGAACTTAATACTCTAGATGCATGCTGGATAGCGGTCGATGTGTGGATTAATAGTAGTAGATGCAGGCAGGAGTCGGTCTACTTGTCGCGGACGTGATGCCTATATACATGATCATACCTAGATATTCTCATAACTATGCTCAATTCTATCAATTGCTCAACAGTAATTTGTTCACCCACCGTAATACTTATGCTCTTGAGAGAAGCCACTAGTGAAACCTATGGCCCCCGGGTCTATTTTCCATCATATTAATCTTCCAACACTTAGTTATTTCTTTTGCCTTTTATTTTACTTTGCATTTTTTATTTATCTTTATCATAAAAATACCAAAATATTATCTTATCATATCTATCAGATCTCACTCTCGTAAGTGACCGTTGAGGGATTGACAACCCCTTTATCGTGTTGGTTGCGAGGTTCTTATTTGTTTGTGTAGGTGCAAGGGACTCGTGCGTGATCTCCTACTAGATTGATACCTTGGTTCTCAAAAACTGAGGGAAATACTTACGCTACTTTACTGCATCACCCTTTCCTCTTCAAGGGAAAACCAACGCAGTGCTCAAGAGGTAGCACCTCTCTCCTTCTCAACATCCGCCCGTGTCGTGCTCATGGGAATTTTGCACCGCACCATCTTCTCTTCGGTACCGCCCCCTCATATGGTGATCTTCGTGTTTTTGGGTGTCTCTGTTATCCTAGCTTCGCCTCCACCACCCCTCACAAACTCACACCTCGTTCTGTGGCATGCATCTTTCTCGGATACCCACCAAACACCAAAGGCTACCGTTGTTACGATCTGGTTTCCCACCGAGTTTTTACTTCACGGCACATTTACTTCGACAAGAGGACTTTTCCTTTTCACCAGGTAACGCCGACGGACGACTCGTCATCATAACCCGCGCCCGCCGGCACTGCTCATGGTGGCCGCTCCCGCGCGCTCGGGCCCCTCCCGGCTTCGGGGCTCCTGCCGCGCCTGGGCCCCCTCCCGGCTTCGGTGCTCCTACCGCGCCTGGGCGCCCGACCCCGAGGGTCAGCTCTCGTCGGGGGCCTCCTCCTCATCCCGCTCCGCGGCATCGGACCCGACGCCTTCGCCTGCCGCGCCAGGCTCCTCGGCCAGTCTGACCGCTTCGTCACCGGCAGTCACGGCGCCTCCTACTCGCGTTGAGTCTACAGCCCCGTCAGTGAGCGCAGCCCATGCGCCTGACCCCGGCTCCTCGACGGGCTCTTCTCCAGCTTCGCCCTCGGTTGATCCCCCGTCGCCGCCTACGCCTACACCGCCGGCCCCGCCGGCACCGCCGGCCCGCATGGTCACACGTGCTCGCGCTGGTATCCAGCGCCCCAGCATGCGCTACTCAGCGGACAATTACCTCCTCGCTGCCTCGACGTCCGCGCCCTCACCTCTCCCGTCGTCAGCTCGAGCCGCGCTTCGCAACCCGCATTGGCTCGCTGCGATGTAGGAGGAGTTCGACACGCTGTTGCGTAATCGCACCTGGCAGCTCATCCCGCGGCCACCCCATGCCAACGTCATCACTGGCAAGTGGGTCTTCAGCCATAAGACTCGTCCTGACGGGTACCTCCAACGTTACAAGGCTCGTTGGGTGGTGTGCGGGTTTCGTCAGCGCGCTGGAGTCGACTTCACCGACACTTTTGCTCCGGTTGTCAAACCGGGCACGATCCGCGTGGTCCTTCAGCTTGCGGTATCTCGCGCATGGCCGGTGCATCAGATGGATGTGTCGAATGCGTTCCTGCATGGCCATCTCTCGGAGCAGGTCTTTTGTCAGCAGCCCAACTGGCTTCGTCGATGCGGCTCATCCTGATCATGTGTGCTTGCTCTCCCGCTCCTTGTACGGGTTGAAGCAGGCACCTCGAGCCTGGTACCAGTGCATCGCCGCCTTCCTGCAACAGCTTGGGTTTCGAGCTACTCATTCCGACGCCTCGTTGTTTGTCTACCACCAGGGCCAGGCGACTGCTTATCTGCTCCTCTATGTCGACGACATCATCCTGACGGCTTCCTCGACCGAGCTTCTTCGACAGCTTATTGCTCGCCTCAGCGCCGAGTTCGCCATTAAGGACCTCGGTCCGTTCCACTACTTCCTAGGGATTGAGGTGGTGCGACGCGCCGATGGGTTCTTCCTTCATCAGCAGCAGTACGCCTAGGACCTCCTCGAGCGGGCAGGCATGCTTAATTGCAAACCTGTCCCCACGCCTATCGACACGAAGGCCAAGGTCTCTGCGCTCGACGGCTCACCCACGCCAGATGCGGCGTTTTATCGCTCCATCGCCGGCGCCCTTCAGTACCTGACGCTCACTCGGTCGGACCTACAGTATGTTGTCCAGTAGGCGTGCCTTCACATGCACGCTCCTCGCGACACTCACTGGAACCTGGTGAAGTGGATTCTTCGGTAGATCCGCGGCACCACGGCTCTGGGTCTTACATTGACGGTCTCGTCCTCGACCGACCTTGTTGCCTATAGTGATGCCGATTGGGCTGGCTGTCCGGACACACGGCGCTCCACTTCAGGCTACAGTGTCTACCTCGGCCCCTCGCTCATATCGTGGTCGTCTAAACGACAACCCACGGTACCTCGCTCGAGCGCCGAGGCTGGGTATCGTGCTGTGGCCAATGCCGTCGCCGAGTGCTCGTGGATCAGGCAGCTTCTCCAGGAGTTGCTCCTTGATGTTTCGACGACCACCATTGTCTACTGTGACAATGTCTCAGCGGTCTACCTCTCCGTCAACCCCGTTCATCATCGTCGCATGAAGCACATTGACCTCGACATTCACTTCGTGCGTGAGCAGGTGGCTCTTGGACATCCGCGTTCTTCACGTTCCTACCGCTCAGCAGTTTGCCGATGTCATGACCAAGGGGTTACCGACGCCTACATTTGAGGAGTTCCGGTCTAGTCTATGTGTCACTGGTGACGTATCGACTGCGGGGGCGGTGTTGAACATAATATGTAGGCCTACACGCATGTATATGGTTAGGATAATCTCCTACCAGCCCCGCCTCTAATTTCCTTGTATAGATGAGGCTGAGGGCTCCCCTTGTATATATATACGTGCGTTGTGCACCCGATCAATATTGAGAGTTGCATTGCCTTCCAACAAAAGTTGTACAAAAAAGTAGGATGAAGAGAGTAAATGACTAGTACAAATAAGTTTATATTTATGCACGTGTGCCGTGAGGTAGGCCGATGTTCCTGAGGATATCGAGGACCAGGTAGTCGGAACAACGAAGTCGGTACTCGTCATGTTCAACTCAGCAATGTGGTTGATCTACGACATCCCTACCATCACCGAGATACCGAATCTTCCAGCGATGACACTCGATGTTGGTGTCCTCGTCGTGTTATACGACATGTACACCTTCATCTGAAACGCCGCTAGCCGTCGGCACATCCCAGTTCTCGCTCTGCTCGCCATGGTCATCGTGACCATCACCGTGTTCAGGCTCTTCTTGGGGATGTCAGAGCATCTACAATCGGACTTGGCAAATCCGGCTCCTCAAACGTCCGCGGACACGACCAGGCCCGTTCGCGGGCATTGACCGGTCACATCTCATAGTTGTGTGCTATGCATCCGAGTACCTCATATTTCATCCCCTAGATCCATACAAACCATGCAAAAAAAATCATACGCAAGGTTGTCAGAATTATACGTTTCGACGACTTTATGATTGAAAGTAAGCCCTCTGATTCTATGATTTTAGTTCATGGAATCTACGTTTCTACGATCCTAATAGTTAAGATTCTTTGATTTGCGATCCTACCATTGTAGCTTTGATCCGATTCAAAATCATGATTCTGACAACCTTGATCCTACATACTACGCACATCACGGTAGGCTAACTACGTTTCGTCATCGAAGATGTCCACGACGTCGGTGCCGAGCACCGGGTAGATTGGTGCGTACGAGAGCGTGCTGCTCATCCATATACACGCACATCGTGTCGACATCCGCGGCGTGCTCCGCCTCCTATTTCGACCGGAGGGAATCGAGGATCGCCTGCTGCTCCGCCTGCAGATCCGCGTCCCCAGTGTCCTCCACATCGTTCTCTTGCTCCACGTCCTCCCCGCCCTCCTCCTCCTCCAAGTCCTCCTCTAGATCCACCGCGTTCGGAGGTAGCCCCACGGTGATCCGGGCTTCGCGCCTTGCCCGGATCTGCTCAAGGAGTTGCAACCAGCGCTCCGGCATTAGATATGGGTGCTCCTTACCCGGCGGTGTGGGGGCATGGCTACTACTGGTGGCGGACGGCTAGTGGAAAGTGGTGGTGACGACAGACAGGAGGGGAAAATGTGGCAGTTAGGGTTTCGGTGCCGGCGGTCGGCTTAAATAGCTGGGCTAGGGCACTACGCGGTCCACCGGAGTGGCGTCATCGGTCCGACGGAGGAGACGAGCTTCGGACCGCCAGGTTTCAGTGTTTCCTGTGGAACCCGGCCGTATGTCTGACGTGGCCGATGCGCCTGGACCTCCCCATATCCGTCCCATAATTGGGTGCATATGAGGGGTGTCGGTCAACCCGGCCGTTTAAGGCGCCCGTCTGGGTCGGATTTTTTTGACCGGCCACTGACCGGGGCGTCCGCCCGGGCGTATAGGGGGGGGGAGGGGGTTGAGGTGTCCGGTTGTAGATGCTCTCGGTGTCCCGACATGAGTGGCCGCATATGTTCATGGACAACTTGGCGGCGATTCTGGGCACCACGATATACTTGAATCATCGGTTGACCATGTAAAGGTTACATCATCGTGCAAACCCCCTGCCCATGTCATCGTGCTACCCCATGTTCCTGTTGTCGAGCAACAAGGGTGTGGAGGAGACATTGGTGACGATGAAGCACTAGATAGTCTTAGGCTCTTAAGCCGAGGGCAAAGTAGAAGAACCAGCGGGCGGCGGCGTTGATAGAGAAGTAGCATTGTTGGTGACGAAGAATATGAAGCAACTTGACAGGGCTCCGTTGAAGTGTCTATTTTGTTAATTATTAACTGCATTATTTGTAACACTTAATTCTACAAATTTCCATGCACTACATAGCGATTATATTTATCCCATGACTATTTGTTCTCTTTAAAGGAAACTATTCGAAGGGCTAAAGCATTGTTTCTCCGGCAGAACCTGTCGAGTTTTTCAATGAATGGTGGCAACTCTAATGACCGAAACATTGGTTTCTTCAGAAAAAACTATTTTAAAAACCAACGGAAAAATTAATGGATCTCTTTATCACACCCCATGCATGAATTGATCTATATTTATTATACTAAACTTTTTTACTTGCCACTAGGAATATTCTTTCTATATATTTTTCATTACATTTTACATAACATTTTTAAGTTTAATTTGTCGAACGAACATAACTATGCATATATGTTAAGTTACATGTGTATCATTCAGTTCTAGTACTAATTGTTGAAAATACATTATCTTGACCAAAACGATATCTATGTTTTGTTGGTTTTTATATTTGTAGATATTGTTTGAGATAATATTTTGTCAAGATAAAATTAACTGTAAATCTAAGAAAATAAAATTATGGAACTACTCAACATACATCCATTAGTGTGTTTACCTTTATGATATTTGTTCGTAGTTTCTTAAATATCCACAGAACTTGATAAAGCACTTTATAGTGTATGGACAAAATAAATAATACGCTAGATGATTCTAGAGTGTAATAGTATCAAGTTTAGGTAACTAAATCATGAATTCAAAAGTGTGTGTGGTCTCACCAAATAGTATGTTCAAACCATAGTTCTGAGCATCACACGTGTCTGTGAGATGCCATCAAAAATTGTAAATCATCAATCATTTGAGCAAGATATGCCATAAATAGCTGACGTGCGGGCCCAAGAGAGGAATAACTGGTACACACCGAACAACAATGGGACCCACAACACACCTATGGAGCTTGGGTAATTTAAGGATTTATGGAAAATAATAGTTATTGAAGTCCAACACGCTAGTATTACCGTGTGATTGTTCGAGAGTTGTCCATGCGAAGGGAAGGTGAGTTGGCTGAGCACCCCTAGAGGTTTACAATGCCAGAGTGCCTTGTAAGTCGACTGGTTAGTAAGCCAATGAGGGGAAGACGATGAAATAAATGCCATGTCAGATGGGGGTGGGAGGGATAGAAAGGGGCCGAAGTGTGCGTTGGGGGTGGGGGTGTGGGGGAGGAAAGGGAGGCACTTACTAACGGACAGGTTAGTATATACTACGACTTCGCTAGATTGATTCTTAGTTGATAGGTGTCCACACACGAGAAAGTGTGTGTCCTCCAATGGTGTAGATCTCTGCGGTCGTCGAAGGGAAGAAGATTAGCCAAGGCAATCTTCATCGATGGACACATAGGCCTAGTTAGTACAGTGACCACATGCCCAATTGTACTTCCACTATAATAGATCTTGTACCTTAAAAAAATGAAGAGATCGCGTTCGTAAGTGGATTCCGTACTAGATTGTCCGTGAGTGTAGCAATTTCGGCATACCAGTGGCGGACGTGTAGTTTCTCGCCACTATACCGAAAGAAATATGCTCTAGAGGCAATAATAAAGTTGTTATTTATATTTTCTTATATCATGATAAATGTTTATTATTCATGCTAGAATTATATTAACCGGAAACTTAGTACATGTGTGAATACATAGACAAACAGAGTGTCCCTAGTATGCCTCTACTAGACTAGCTCGTTAATCAAAGATGGTTAAGTTTCCTAGCCATTGACATGTGTTGTCATTTGTTGAACGGGATCACATTATTAGCGAATGATGTGATGGACAAGACCCATCCATTAGCGTAGCATTATGATTGTTAAGTTTTATTGCTATTGCTTTCTTCATGACTTATACATGTTCCTCTGACTATGACATTATGCAACTCTCGAATACCGGAGGAACACCTTGTGTGCTATCAAACGTCACAACGTAACTGTGTGATTATAAAGATGCTCTACAGGTGTCTCCGAAGGTGTTTGTTGGGTTGGCATAGATCGAGATTAGGATTTGTCACTCCGTGTATCGGAGAGGTATCTCTGGGCCCTCTCGGTAATGCACATCACTATAAGCCTTGCAAGCAATGTGACTAATGAGTTAGTTGCGGGATGATGCATTACGGAACGAGTAAAGATACTTGCCGGTAACGAGATTAAACTAGGTATGAGGATACCGACGATCGAATCCCGGGCAAGTAACATACCGATGACAAAGGGAACAACGTATGTTGTTATGCGGTTTGACCGATAAAGATCTTCATAGAATATGTAGGAGCCAATATGAGCATCCAGGTTCCGCTATTGGTTATTGACCGGAGAGGTGTCTCGGTCATGTCCACATAGTTCTCAAACCCGTAGGGTCCGCACGCTTGACGTTCGATGACGATTTGTATTATGAGTTATGTGATTCGATGACCAAAATTTGTTTGGAGTCCCGGATGAGATCACAGACATGACGAGGAGTCTCGAAATGGTCAAGAGGTAAAGATTCATATATTGGAAGGCTATATTCGGACACCGAAAATGTTCCGAGTGATACCGGGTCAGCGGAAGGGGTTCCGGGCAACCCCGGCAAAGATATGGGCTTTATGGGCCAAGTAAGGGAACACACCAGCCACAAGGGGCTGTTGCGCCCCCTATAGGGCCAGCCACGTGGGGAGAAAGGAAAAGAAGAGGAGGAAAAGAAGAGGAGGAAGTAAGGATACCTACTAATAAAAGAAATAGGTATCCTTAGTCCGTCATGCTATTTTATAGAAAATCCCTGATGTTTCTGACATTAAACCCGCAGTACATATCAAATGTTTTTTAGAACACTCGTATCTTCTAAACCGTAACTCCAAATTTAAAATGTTATATATGAAATTTGATTAGAAAATTATGTAGAATCTGAATATGATGTTTTTTTACCTGTTAACCAATTAAAAAAAATACTATCTAGGGTGCAATCTGAACCGATAGTGCATTATCCATCTTTCTTTCATATCGATACTGATCCGGATTGTGGATGAACATCTCAGCAAAATCAGGATTGAAGACAAAATTGAAGATCATTTGCCTGTTTCTTTGTACGTATTAAATCTACATGCAAACCACGTTTAAATAGAAGACATGTGGAATCTTGAACTTGTGCTTTTATAGGTAAAGACCATCTTTGTTTGGGTGGTAGCTACAAATACTCAGATTATAGATTTTTTTTGTAAATTAAGAGTGTGTGATATTCTTTACTTCCGTTGCAACGCACGGGCCCTTTTGCTAGTCATTGCCTATGAATCTGCGGTGACATGGTTGAATATCTTCCCGCAAAAAAAAAGACATGGTTGAATATCGCTGCATCTTCCTGTAAAAGTCCTGGACGCCATGCTTCAAAACGAGCAAGGCGACACGCAGGGTGACCCCAACGCGGCCCCACTCGCAACTGTCAAACGCGCCGCATCGGACGGATCATCTCGCCTCGCTCCTCGATCAGGCGGCCAAAGTCGCCCCGGCTCCATGCCATTGCATTACCAAAAGCGGGAGCCCGCCTCGTATACTTGCCTTCATAACCACGTCTACCTTTTCTTTAAGCCACTACTAGGCCAAGTGCTCCTCCCTCCGATGACTTTTGCTCGCTTGACCTATTTTAGCTAGCTGGCGCCTCTCTTCCTCTTCTACCACCAGGACCGGCCTCTAGTTTTATTCTTTCTAGAAAGAGGAACTTGCTTTCTCAAGACAAAGTGGTGGTAAACTCGATCGGGAGCGTCCTCAAAACTTGCTCGGTAGTAGTCGGTGACACGCCTGCTTTATTTGTTTTGAAATGATGGCACGCGGGAGATGCCATAGTCAAGGCTCATGGAAGTGTGCACCACGTACTACTATCGCTATGCGATCTGGATGTGAGTCGTTGAGAACAATGCTGCCGGCCGGTTTGACAAAACGTGCCATCTTTTTGGGGTGAGAAATCGAAGCATTCGTGCTTGGGACAAAAGAGTGCTTCATACTAGCTCTGAATCTAAAACTAAAGCAGCTCCCCTCCCCACATTGTTGTTAAAGAAAAAAAGATAGCCATATGTTCTTTCTTCCGTTATCACAACTCCTCCCGAAGAAAAGTCTAGGATTCCTCTGCCTCCAGCCGGTCCGCCTTATCTCCGGTGGCCTAAGGGCCATGGGGGGCGTGGTGGATCTCGGCCCTTGACGGCGGGAGGACTTTGTTTTCAGTTGTTTCTTCGCGTTTTGTTGGGGTTTGTGTCCTGCTCAGGAAGACGAGAATGCGGCGGCTCCCTAAACACCGAATAACGTTCTCCCCGCCTGGCCCCCATCCCGGTGGTGTGTCTAGCATCGTCGGTGGGCGTGTGGAGGTGTGTCTCCGGCGATTCTGGCTTTGGTGGATTTGCTCGGATCTAGTTGTAGTTTGTCTACGTTCATGTATCTTCAGGTTGGATCCTTCCGATTTGCACTACTCTTCATCGCGGCGGTTACTGTTCTGCTGCGCTAGTCCTATGGGGTCTTAGCACGAAGACTTCCCGTCTGCCTGCTACAACAAGTTTTGCCTAGCTCCGACGAGGGAGGGGCGATTACAGTGGTGTGCCTTCGGCTCACTTCAGTGCTTGTAGTCGTCGCTAGATGGTCTATGGATATGGATGTAATTTTTATTATTTCTGGTATTCGTTGTACTGCCTTAATTGAAAATGAATAGATCGACATTTTCCTATGGGGTCTTAGCACGACGACTTCCCGCCTGTCTACTACAACAAGTTTTGTTCGGCTCTTACGAGGGAGGGGCGATGATGGCGGCGCGTCTTCGGCTCGCTTCAGTGTTTGTAGTCGTCGGTAAGTGGTCGATGGATCTGAATGTAATTTTTATTATTTCTTGTGTTCGTTGTACTGCCATGATTGAAAATAAATATACTGGATGTTTCTATAAAAAAAGGCAGCCATCGTAGGGCGAAGTCACGTGAGCATTCATGGGTACAAGATAAGGTATGTTAAGACCCCGCTGGCACGTGAAATAAGGACAATCTTGATGATGTATTTATATTTTAGCATTTTTATTTGTTTTCATAATTCTAAAAGCACATAGAGATTATCATGTCAAAACATATTGACTTGTTTTACGAGCAAATTACACCAAGGCAAAACATTGAGGTTGTTGTAACGGAAAAATACCACAATTCCAGTGATTTTCAACGGATACTCACCACTATATGTGAATTAATAAAACATAAATTGTCCAATAAATCACTTGACGTGTCACAAATACAGACTCCTGGCCCCACGTATGATTGACCAAAGATTCCACTAGGCTCCTTCTTCTTCTTCTTCTTCTTCTTCAACACATAGTTGGAGTTAACTGCATTGATAATCTGCCACAAAAGCATGTTTTCCTTCCCTTCCCCTCTTAAACGATGGCTAGGGTAAACTCTCCCCCTCCAGGCTTCGTCAGAGAGCGCGTGGATTCGCCTCCCCTCTACATGTGACTCCGGAGGCCAATTGGCGAGTGGGGCTTAAGGTTTCTCGGCTTCTGCTAATAGTTCAGGTTAGAGTTTTTTGAGTCCTTGCAGTGGCAATGCTCGGACGGATGGTGGCACTTCTTTGAGTTGTTTCGTTAGGCTTCGATCCTCCTCGAATTCACCTGCCTAGACGGAGCCGATGAATCTCTGATGTCGATTCCAATCATCTCCTTGGGACAACAACGAAGCTTATGGTATCAGGCACTTCAGATCGATTCAAGGGTTCAACAACAATAATTGCGGCTCCAGGGCGCTAGTTCGCAGGGGGCGTGCACGAAGCTTCCGGCTATTGTTGACGATGTCAGGACGGCTCTGGTAGGGGAATGCCAACAGCGGTGCGTCGGCGGCTCGTTCTTGCAGCGATAATGATCGTTCCGTAGTCCTAAGATCTCAATGTAATTTTTATTATGTTTAGCATGCTTTTTACTTCTCATGAACTTCTATAATATATTTGATCCCTTTCCAGAAAAAAAACACGTAGTTCAACTTGTGCTCAACTCTCTATCTCTCTCTCTCACTCATCATGTAGTATGTCTTATCTCTCAACTATATTCGTTTCTCTCTCGCTCTTTCCTGACTGCATGAAGCAAATGGCGAGACCACCACCGTGACAGGTAGGCCAGGGCCTCATCAACGGCACGATAGCGGGGCTGCATTGCCGGAGATGAGCATTCGCTCCTTGTCCTCAAATTGTCCCTCTCCTAAAATCGTGAGAGGCGGAGGCGGCAAGCATTGGCCGGGTTAGCGGCTCCGGTCAGCATACGCTGTCCATGGCTGCTGGGCACTACGATTTTCAACAAATAAATAAAGGTTCACCGTTAGATAAATAAAGTATCCGCCCAATTTTTACTCTACCTAGAACATCTATTGCGTGGTCATTGGTGTCTACAATGCTAGCTGTTTCGTCCATTCAGAAGAAAAAAAACACATACATGATGCAAGAGCATGTTCTTTCATGAACCAAGCGGATGAGCACAGAGCGTTGAAATGTTTTTCTTATGGAGCAAGTGCAACATCTTTTGATCTGCAAAAAAAGCAGTCCAAAAAGTATTGTTATTCACGCCACCTGTCCCACCATTTCCAAAAGATCAGCACAATAGGCATACAAATCAATAAATTGTTTTCCCGTGGAAGATATGGAAAATAATTGAACCCCTGATCACGCCGGAGATATGCCAGCTCTCGCAACACAGACAGTCCGTCAACGGGCTAAACAAAGAGAAAGCGGAGGTGGTGGGAAAGTTCTCTTCGCCGGCGTCGACATGGCCCAACCAAATATTATTAATATAATCAACAAAAGAAAGAAATATTAAATACAGACAATATCATATCCCCGACGCGATAGTGCTGCTGGAGGAGAGGAAATAATGGTGCTTTTTATCATGACCAACTTTTTTTTAGTGTAGAATAGAAACGCACGCATCATTATAGCCAGGACGTCCATCGCCCGTCCATCCCCATAGTTGACTTTGAAGCCAAGACACAGGACACATACGCGTATGATATTTTTTCTCTCTCTCTCTTCTGCCTGCTTGTGATGCTAGCAATAACGGCTTAAAGAAAACCCATTTATTCTTATCCCCAAAGTCCACTATCTCGTGGGTCATGGCCAAGAAGATGTCATTATCACACCGCATTGGGTACTTTTTTACAAAGAAACCCCCTAATTGCTATGCCTCATACTCACAAGTCCCCCATAACAGTAAACAACTAATCACTGTACACTGCCATAAATATTGAAAATCAAATCTACAATCAAATCAATTATACAGACTAGTTATCAAATTTGTATTTTGTACGACCTTCAACTCGGTAGCTGCATTTTTTTGTAACAGTGTGAGACTACAGAGGTTTTCAGATCCAAACAGAGAAACAGTGGGATTAGACCGTTCATTCATGTAAAAACTGTGAAGCTGACACTTTCTAAACAACGACAGTTGGGCGCATATCTCCAATTCTGGGGGAATCCAGGGGGCTACCCCGAAAAGCGACCACCATCATTGACTCGCATCTTCTACCCTCACCCCGTTTCCACCTATAAAGGCAGCCATGGCCTCCGTCCAGACCTCCAACTCCCAACCAAACCGAGACCGCAACCAAGACAGCGAGCCAAGATCTGCAGAGTCACAGGCGACCACACACCGGCGACCATGGCCGTGGACCTCATGGGCTGCTACACCCCTCGCCGCGCCGACGACCAGCTCGCCATCCAGGAGGCCGCCACCGCCGGCCTCCGCAGCCTGGAGCTCCTGGTCTCCTCCCTCTCCGGCGCGGCGCCGTCCAAGGCGCCGCAGCAGCACCAGCAGCAGCCGTTCGGCGAGATCGCCGACCAGGCCGTCTCCAAGTTCCGCAAGGTGATCTCCATCCTCGACCGCACCGGCCACGCCCGCTTCCGCCGCGGCCCCGTCCAGTCGCCGCCCCCGCCACCTCCGCCAGCACCGGTCGCTCCTCCGCCGCCCCCACCGCGCCCTCTGGCCGTCGAGCCGGCCAGGCCCGCTCCCTTGACCGTCGTGGCGCCGGTGTCGGTGGCCGCCCCGGTCCCGCAGCCGCAGAGCCTGACGCTGGACTTCACCAAGCCGAACCTGACCATGTCGGGCGCGACGTCCGTCACGTCCACGTCCTTCTTCTCGTCGGTGACCGCCGGCGAGGGCAGCGTGTCCAAGGGCCGCAGCCTGGTCTCCGCCGGCAAGCCGCCGCTGTCCGGGCACAAGAGAAAGCCCTGCGCCGGCGCGCACTCGGAGGCCAACACCACCGGCAGCCGATGCCACTGCTCCAAGAGAAGGAAGAACCGCGTGAAGACGACGGTGAGGGTGCCGGCGGTGAGCGCGAAGATCGCCGACATCCCGCCGGACGAGTACTCGTGGAGGAAGTACGGCCAGAAGCCCATCAAAGGATCCCCTTACCCACGGTAAATTTCTTTCTTCACATATCCAATAACAGCAGGATCAACAAATCATCTCCGTGGGTGCAAGGATCTGACTTGGTTTCATGTCTGGGTTTCAGGGGCTACTACAAGTGCAGCACAGTGCGGGGGTGCCCGGCGCGGAAGCACGTGGAGCGCGCCCTGGACGACCCGGCGATGCTGGTGGTGACCTACGAGGGCGAGCACCGCCACTCGCCGGGGCCGATGCCGATGCAGATGGCGCCGTCGCCTATGCCGATGCCGATGGGCGCTCCCGTCGCCGTAGCTAGTGTGTCCGCCGGCAACGGGCACGTCTGACTTAGCTAAATTTTTTCTTTCTTTCCCCTTTTGGTGGGGGGCTTCGTTGGTTCGCAATCTGTCTGATGCCCGTGTAAAGAAGAAGAAAGATTGTAGAGAGACGGAGAGGGAAACTTAATGCCAGAGATTTTTACTATCTCCAGACTCCACTTCGTCCACATCATTTTTATCTGTTCCTGAAATCGTTTATTTTGTGTGTTGTGGGTGCACATGGAGAGATTTCGTGGCATGGCTTTGAGCTGAGCGGCGTTGCGTTTCGATGTGATAAAGGTAAGATTCAACGCCGCGGATCTGGGTGGGCGTGATGAAACTGCCATGTACGCGCGGCGCGGTTACAGTAAATAAGGACGGCAAATGCTCCGACTTTGACCTCATAATCTCCATTGATTGCTACTGGTACTGGTACACAATACAGTGCGCCAACTAAAGTTTTTTGAGGCACAAAATAGAAAACTCGGGAGGGAGCGGAGAAAAGAACAAGAAGTCATACGCGGCCCCGCTTAAACAAGCGCAATAATTGAATTGAATACTTTGTCGTGGGGCTCCCTCTCTGTGCAGAGGTCAAGGGTAGGCATCCGCACCGATTGAGTTGTTTGTGCCATTATTATTGTTTTGTTTACTCTCTCTCCTCCGTCCTCTGTGGGCCCCACCGTCTGGGTGAGGGGAGTGGTGGGCCCCACGCGATAGGCTCCCGGTCAAAGGAGGCGGGTGAGGGGTCCCTTTCCGGCCTGCACCCCGCAGTTGACCGCACCCTCCGGCCCATGCCCCGCGCCCAATCTCATCTCGTCACGCACGCAGCCCACCCAGCAGTGCAGTGAGACAACACGGAGAGCGCGCAGGAAGCGTTTCTCCTCCTCCTCCCACCTCTTTTACTTTGCAATTTTTAATTATTTTCTCGAATGAAAGTAAGGCCCTGGGCCCACAGGTGGGGCCCGCGCCAGCACTAGGGCCGAAGGAGGGGTCGCTCGCCATGGATGGGGGCTACTCGTAGCTCAGCTCGCCGTTAGCATTTCGATTTCAACTCCTCGGTTTGCTCGCCCGTCGTCCCTCCTTGTTGTTTTGTGCGGCCGAGCTAGTAGTAGTACGATCCGTTGACCCGGCCTGCCTTCGGTGCGGTGCGGTGCGGCGGAGTCTTTGCTTTGCTTACGGGCTACGACTGTCGACCCTCCCCCGTCACGTCGCTTCAACACAAGTGCAACTCCTACTCGATCAACGTATCCAGCACTACTACTCCGGTGACAGTGTGAACCAAGCGCCGGTTCAGCGGGTCAGTCAATCCGTGAAATTCTATATACTAGTAGCACCTAATTGCAGCTGGATTTGTGATGCTTACTAGTTTACTTTACCCTACCCACTAGCTTAAGAAAATGCTTGCGAGTTGTGTGTTTGTTTATAGCAGCCTCCTGTCTGTCTCCGTGGGCGCGAGTATACTAATGACGATGACTCCACCCATGGTTAACCGGTGCCCACCACCACCAGTATTTATTTACCCGGGGTACCACAGTGTCGCATAGACTTGTGTACGCAGCTCTGAGGCTCTACTAGTAGCTTTGCTAATCTCCACCGGTCGTAAAAGTGAAACCATTGCTGTTACTTTTATTCTAAGCGAGCGAGCCATGCTTGGTGGGCGGTGGAAGAGAAGAAAGCAGAGCTGGAGAGACAACCGGGACATTCTTTGCATCTTCCCTGCTTTTGGCCTAACCCACTGTCAAACCCGCTTTGTTTAATCACACTCCTCCTCCATTAAACAATGCGTTAATCCCTGGCTGAGTTAGTCCCCTTCCCAGATCGGATCAACCAATGCGATATTATATACGCCATTAAAATAACACAATGCAGGGGTTCCCATCTATGCTATGCTAAGCTAATCCCGCCGGGTGCGCTGTCCAAGTGGACTTTTGTTTCATCATCGTGGGCTTGGTGCGACCTAAAGATACACTAGAGTGTGGGCGATCATCTCATCTCTCTCTTTTAAGTACAGTATTGTGGAAGCTTAATGGGATGGCATGTAGCAGTAGCGGTTAGGTCTGATGCCACATCTGGGATCTACCCCGAAACATCAGTACTGCTGCGTGCTCAACTTTTTCCTCCTTGTGTTTGGTAGTGATGCTCCTCTCTGGGTTGTCTGATCACTGATCACGGCCCTTATCTCTGGTCCAGAGCAGTCAGCGTGAGTCACCACCATGTAGTAGTACTGCAGCTAACATGTGAGTGGCCGTGGTGGTATCTAATCTGCTCTGGTCCTTGGTTTTGTCAGGGCATCAAGTGGGCTGTTTGTGACAACGCCATAAATTAAGGCCAACTCCAACGCACGTCAAACGGACATCCGTTCTGTCCGAATTTTATCTGTTTGAGTAGGTCAGTAGGTCAAGGGGGGCGACGGCCGGCCGTTTTTCTGAATGGGCTGGTCGTGCGCCCAACACGCAGACGCATCTGCTCCGCCCGCCTGAAATTGTTTGCAAATGATTTTTTGTCCACCGCGACCGTAGTTCATGCCAGCGGTCATAGTTCATGCCGACAACAAATCCAGCGGCCGGCAAACATATGCGAGCCTACAGAATGGTCAACCCCCAAGTTTTCATGCCCGCAACAAATCCAATGACCGACAAACATATGCCAGCCTACAGAATCGTCAACCCCTAGGTTCTCACACCGGCAACAAAAGCCATCGGCCGACAAACATATGCCGACCACCAGAATGGTCAACCCCCAAGTTTTCGCGTCCGCAACAAAGCCCGCGGCCGGCAAACATATGGCATCCTTGAAAATGAACAAGTTTCTCGGTGGCAACCAAGCCAGCGGCCGGCACACTAAGGCCTTGCAATGCAAGGTGCTTAGGAGAGATGCTTGGAGAAATAAACCAGGCTTTCCTTAAGCATCGGTGCTTATTTGTGCAAGGCAGACGCTTAATTAGGTGTCTCTCCTCTAGGAATAGGCACTAGTACTTCGGAAAATCCGATTTATTTTTCTAAGCACCTCCCTACGCACCCAGCATTGTACAAGGCCTTACCAACCTTTAAAAAGAACAACCACAGTCCACGAAGGCCTCCCTAGTTTAGGCCGTCTTGGTCGAACGTGTCCTTTTGCCGGTTTGCGGACAAATTTCTTCTCTTTGGGGACATGTTGGTCAAGTTCACGCTCATGGTTGCTAGCACCACCTCTTTTGCCTTGGTGTCAGTATTGGTGGCCTCGATCGCGAGCTTGTTCGATTGGGTGGCCCCCTCCATGTTGAGCTTTCTCCTCTTGGCAGCCTCCTTCATGTCATGCTTCTTCGTTTGGAGCTCCAAGTATATCTTCATTTGCTCCTCCTTTCCTTGGCGCTTCCTCTCCTCCCTCACTTCCTTTTAAGTCATCGTGTCGTGCAAAGTTTCTTGCAAGGCGATAGATGCCACTTCTCTTTTGGAATGAGTTGATGCCATGACAGCTCGCACGCTTGTAGGGCGCAAACATCCTCCGTTCATGAAAGGTTTTACGAACTCTTCTCCAAAAGACTGATCCTTGTTGCTCGGCACCGGTCTTGAGATCTTGGCCTATCTCCATCGAACTCTCGCAAATCAAAGTGTCCTCTTCTTTGTTGTATGATCCTTGTGAATGCTTTGCTTCCTCCTTTGTGCCTCGGCTCTTTGGGTGAGCTCATCGATAAACAATGGCTCCTCCGGATTATCGACCTCCTCTTCTCAATACATGTCCTCATCTTCATGCCATGAGTTGCCATGTGATACGTCTCGAACGTATGTATAATTTTTTATTGTTCCATGCTATTATAGTATCAATTTTGGACGTTTTATATAACTTTTTGTGCTATCTTATATCATTTTCTGGGACTAATTTATTAACCCAGTGCCAAGTGTCAGGTGCTGTTTTTTGCTTGTTTTTGGTTTTCCAGGAAATCAGTACCACACGGAGTCGAAACGCTACAAAACTTTTTGATGATTTTTTCTAGACAAGAGAGAGCCTAGAAGCTTTGGGAGGAGACCAGACGAGAAGCAAGGAGACGACAAGGCAACAGGGCGCGCCTAGGGGGTAAGCACGCTCTGATGCCTTGTGGGCCCCATGTGGCTCCGTCTAACCTAATTTTACCTCTATAAATTCTCTAAAATCAGGAACTAACAAAGAGCCACCCCAAACACTTTTTCCACCGCCGCAAGTTTCTGTTCTTCCGCAATCTCATCTGGAGGCCTTTCCGGTACTCTGTCGGAGGGGGAATCGATCACGGAGGGTTTCGACATCATTCTTGCTGCCGATGATGCGTGAGCAGTTTACCACAGACCTACGGGTCCATAACTAGTAGCTAGATGGCTTCTTCTCTCTTTTTGGTCTTCAATACAATGTTCTCCTCTTTGTTCTTGGAGTTCTATCCGATGTAATCTTTTTTTGTGGTGTGTTTTGGATCCGATGAACTGTGAGTTTATGATCAGATTATTCATGAATATTAATTGAGTCTTTTTTGAATTCTTTTATACATGATTATTATAGAGTGTATTTCTCTCCGATCTATCCGTTTAGTTTGGCCAACTAGAATGATTTTTTCTTGCAATGGGAGAGGTGCTCTATGATGGGTTCAAGCCTGCGGTGCTCAATCCTAGTGACAGAAAGGGACATGACACGTATTTGCATTGTTGCCATCAAGGATAAAAATATGGAGTTTACTCATATTGCTTCGGTTTACTTTGACTACATCATGTCATCTTGCTTAAGGCGTTACTCTGTTTTCATTAACTTAATTACCCTAGATGCATGCTGGTAGCGGTCGACGGGTGGAGTGATAGTAGTATATGCAAGCAAGAGTTGGTCTACCTGTCTCGGACGTGATGCCTATATACATGACCATTGTCTTGAATATCGTCATAACTATGCGCTTTTCTATCAATTGCCCAACAGTAATTTGTTCACCCACCATATGTGATGTGCTTGAGAGAGAAGCCTCTAGTGAAAACTATGGCCCCCGGGTCTACTTTTATCGTATATAGAAACACAAAAATGCCTTGTTGCATTTTTCTTTATTTTACTTTGTTTTGCTGTTTATCTATTTACCTACCACTGCGAGATTTGATCCTTGCAAATAACCGCCGAGGGGATTGACAACCCTCTTGTTTGCGTTGGGCGCAAGTATTTGCTTTTGTGTGTGCAGGTGCTGCCAACGAGGTTCCCTGTGGTTCTCCTACTGGATTGATAACCTTGGTTCTTAACCGAGAGAAATAATTATCTCTACTGTATTCTCTCCTCCTCGGGGAAATCCCAACGCAGCTCACAAGTAGCACCATGGTCGTTGGCCTATTCTTCTTCATGGCACCGTAGTGGTCGGCACCATCTTGGCCGTGGCCGTCTTGGCTTTGGGTCTCCTCGGGATCGAAGCCTTGGCCTTGGCCATCGGGGTGGAAGGCCTGGCCATGACCCTCGAAGATGACTTTCTCCATGAGCGCGGTGTAGTTAGGGTCGTCGGCCGCCGGCGTCGGGATTGGCATTTCGTGGAACAGGTTGCGGGTGCCGGGAAGGTTGGCCATAGGAATCGACCGGGGCTGCTTCCTTTGCATCCCGTCGGTGGACTGACCAGCGCCATTGTACCCAGGCGCGACGTTGAGTCGATGACAGCCGGGTTGGCGGGTGGCCGGCTCGACCATGCTGCCGTCCGACGACGTGGAGAACCGGGTCTCCGGTGTTACGGAGGAGCTCGTCTACCGGTACCGCGGAGGGTGAACGACCGACAAGCCTGTGCTCGCCGCAGCCATGGCATGATGAGGGCCTGCGTCGTAGCTGCCTACGTGGCCTTGGGGAGGATGGCCTCGTTCTGGTCGACGACGGACTTGTGTTGCGCGGCCTCGGCGGCGTAGTCGGCAACGGCTTTCTTCTCCACCGCAATGGTCCGCCGGGCCTTCCTCTTGGCCGATTCAATGTCGAGCCGCGCGACCTCCGCCAGCGTGAGCTCCGACCGCTCTTTCTTCCTTTTCTTCGTCGCGGGGCGGGCGGTTGTGGCGGGCTGGTCAGCGGGTTTCTTCGGGGAGCCAGCCATGGAGGAGGGAGGGGATGGAGGGCGCGGGAGGGTTTCCGAGGAAGGAAGGGAAACTGGGTGTGTTGTGCCCCCGACGGGCGGGCCATGGGAGGACAAGGGCACGCGCCGCTCGTCCACGCACTGCCCATTTCGACGCAAACGCAGTCCAAATTTAAGCCGGAAATGGGTCGACGGCTAACAAAAAATAGATATTTGTTCGTTTGCTCCAACATGTTGGTCCGTGATTTGTGTCCTTTTACCCTTAAACGGACGCAGACGCCCCGTTTGTGGTCGCTTGTTGGAGTTGGCCTGAGGAAGGAAGAGACACCTGGGCCAAAGAAAAGGCGGATAATTCCAGCGAGTGGAGGCGGAATTGTTAAAAGCCGGGGGCAGCCAGAATATTTTGACTTTTGTTGGTCATCTCTCCATTGAGACGCCTTTAATTAGTAGCGCATTTCCGTCGGTCTTCGAAGTTAAGCTCTCCACCCACGGGACTCTGATTGGCTACCGGTTGCGCTAATTGCCTAGCTAGGGCCACATGATTTGACTAATCGCCATGGTTATCTTATGTGGTGCCTAGCTAGGAAGAAAGACCTATCTATATAGCTGCTGGGCGACTTGTTCGTTCAGTTCTACTCGTAGAATCAAATATAGCGCCTTGATGGGGTGCCAACAATTGGACCGAACGGAGTTGATTTCCGCCCGAATAGAATAGCACTACTAACAGCATAGTACAGGAGTACTTTGGTTGGGATGATCATCATGAGAAGGGGACAGATCGCAATGTTTAACGAGTTTATTGTCAGTGGAAAGAAATATGAAAAATGGGTCGCCAGACAAGTTGCGGAGGGTGGCGCCCCCACCCCCCAGCAAGTTGGGCGTTGTTTAGCGTTTGTTCGCTCGCCATGTTCTATTCGGGGATTCGGATCTGTGAGGTCAAACTGTGCCCAGACGTAGGTAGGGCAGGTCTTTTCTTTTTCTTTTTTGCCCTTTTTCAGTGTGTGTCTGGGTAAGCGCGTTCAGTTAAATCGGAGGGTCAAAAGCTACGCCTGCCTCGGTGTACTAGCGGATAACTTTACGCGTGCTGAGCGCGTTCACTTTTGTCTGTACTGTCCCTTGACCTGGCGCGGTCCGGCGGCACTGCGTGCCCATCGTCGTGCCAAGCAAATTCTCAGCAACGAACGAGGCAGCATGCGTGCACTCGGGACATAGGCGCGGAACGAATCCTCGGAACCGCGCGGGCGCAAGACGGCGGACAGAACCGCACGACACATGAGACGCCGCCCGTGGCGCTTGCGACTGCGACGGCGTCCCGCGCGGAGGCGGTCCTGGAACGAGACGGCAGAAGCAACGGCATGATCGACGGGTCACCGGTCAAGGAAGGAAGGCCTCACGGTCACGGGTCCGTGCTGCTCCGGGGGGATTGTGCCAAGTCCTAGGAGAATCATACACCATTCCAGCATCGGCCCGCTCCGGCTGGCAGCAAGAAGAAAAGCAATTCCTATTTGCCGCTCTGTGTTTTTCCATTTCAGGATCTCTGTGCGGCAAACTGTGGACCTACCGCATGGGTCACGAACAAAGGACTCAACTGGGCCGGCCCAGTTAAAGTTCGACAGATATCAGTTTTTTGTTGCGGGGGATACAGATATCGGTTTGGGAAACTTCTAGGAGGTTCCTGATGGTTTTCATTTACAGATTTATTCCGTTTCTCTTCTCCCTTTCGTTATTTTTTTCCAAAATAGTTTGATTTTTTAAAAATGTCTAAAAGTATGGAAAAATTAAGTCCTATTCAGAAAAATGTTATTTTCTAATAATGTTCATTTTTTCAAAAAATATTACCAAATTTGAAAATTTTGTTCAGATTTTGAAAAGCATAATGAGTTTAAATAATCTAAAAAATTCAAACCATGTTTAATCTTTTTTTTTAAAAAAAATTACCCACATTTTCTTTTGAAAAACCAAATAAAGAAATACTAAAAACAAGACTGCTACAATGACCCGAACAACTACAATAGCTGGCTTGTGGCACCGCCGGTCCAGCCCATTCGACAACGCCCCTGTGTGATCGAGCCGCAGTTTCACAAAGACATCCTCCAATAGGAGCTCCTAGAAGATACTACAATAAGCCCAAGAGATGGCTTTTGCCTTGCACTGTATTGTATTATGATTTTTGAAGTGTAAGGACATGCATGCCAAATGTTCAAGGCTATATCAACATTGATGTTCTTAAAAACAATCTTTATGGACACAATTTTAAATGATATGAAAATCAACGTTAAGTCACTGGTTTACATAAAGCTCGTATTAACAGTTTAGTGTACATGACCGTGTAGGGGGTTATTGTGCGCTGTGCGAACTAGAGAGAATGATTATGTACCGTATATGGGTTGGTTACTGTTAGCATACCCTATGGTTCCAACAATAGTTTTTATGAAACTATCAGACTATAATATCTACTCAATTTAAATGGGATATGAAAAATATACAATAGGTATTTTTAAAATACCACATGTAAAGACGACACTGGTCAAGGTTGCATCCTAAACATAATTTTAGAAATGATGAACATGCAAGATAGTAGCATATTTGAAATATACACATTTTTATGAAAGCATCAAACTATCATATCTAGTCAATTAAAATGGGGTAGGAAACATATACAATAGGCATTTTTAAAATAGCACATGTAAAGAAGATATTGGCTAAGTTTGCATCTTAAACACAATTTTAGAAATGATTAACATGCAAGATAATAGCATATTTGAAATGTACACATTTTTCTAAGGGATTTTCATATATAACATGTCAGATTTGGAGTTATGGTTTGAAAGATATGAATATTTAGAAAAAAAAATTAAATCTGCCGAAAAACGAAAAGAGAAAGGTTAAACAGCACGACAGAAATTGTAAACATCGTGCGTGCAGCCCACGACGCTTGGGGTGCCCACCTGAATTTATTTAGAGTAAAAAAGGAGAAAATGAGAGCGGGGGCGGGGGGGGGGGGGTCGAAGCTAGATCTCCTATGTGGAAGGGAGATGCTCTATCCAGTGTTAACCGAAACGGGGTTGAGAATTTTGCGCGGGCAGGATGATGCCGACATTCTCAACGAGACCATTCTTGTCCTTATTCCCAAGGTAACAAATCGTAATATGTTGACTCGGTTTCGCCCAATCAGTCTTTGCAACGTTCTTTATAAGATAACTTCGAAAGTGGTCTCTAATTGCCTAAATCTAATTATGCCCGGGATCATATCCGAGGAGCCATTGGCTCTCGTCCCGGGAAGGCTTATAACCGATAATATAATTTCTGCCTATGAGTGTCTGCATTTTATGAAGAGAAATAAAGCAAAGGGAAATAGATACTGCACACTTAAGTTGGACATGATGAAAGGTTATGACCGAGTGGAGTGGGATTATTTGAGGGCCATTATGCAGAAGTTAGGGTTTTCACCAGCTTGGACTCATATGGTAATGGGTATGGTTAGCTCGGTTAATTTTTCTGTCCTTCTTCATGGAAACAAGCTTGAAACTTTCAAACATACACGTGGTATTCGACAGGGGGACCCAATTTCTCCTTACCTGTTCTTGTTGGTGGCGGACGGCCTTTCGTGCCTCCTAAAAAGTAATCCCCAGTCATGTCCCCTCAGCGGAATCAAAGTGGTAGAAACGGCACCGCCGGTGAGCCACTTGCTTTTTGTAGATGACAACCTGCTGTTTTTTAAGGCGAAAAGTGATGGAGCAAGAGAGTTGTCCGTGCTGCTGGAACGCTAATGTAATGCTTCAGGATAGAAAATAAACTAGAAAAAGTGTTCAGCCTTTTTTTTACCTAAGGCTGTCCAGAGACCTTGAGGAATGAGGTGAAGCAAATCCTAGAAGTTCCTAATGAATCTCAATTAGAGAAATATTTGGGTATGCCAACTGACGTTGGAAACTCAAAGAATGGGACTTTCAAATTGTTGAAGGATAGAATTTGGAACAAGGTAAGGGATGAATGAAAAAGATACTCTCGGTAGGAGATGAGGATGTCCTTATTAAATCAGTGGAACAAGCCATTCTAGTCTATTATATGTCTTGTTTCAAGCTGCCAAGAGGACCATGCCTTCATATAAATTCTCTTATCCGCAAGTTTTGTGTGGGGTGTAAGCAAGGAGAAAGGAAGGTTAGCTGGGTCTCATGGGATACAATGACAAAGCCAAAATTTCTCGGAGGATTAGGTTTCAGAGATATCGACCTTTTTAACCTTGCTTTGCTAGCTCGCAAAGCGTGGCATATTCTAGAGGATCCAACTTCTCTCAGTGCACGTATCGTCAAGGCAAAGTATTTCCCCAGCAATGATTTTATGCAAGCAGAGCTAGGTAATTCACCATCGCAAATCTGGAGGGCAGTGTTGGAGGGGAAAGAAATTTTGTCACATGGGTTGATTCGAAGAGTGGGCAACGACCAAACTATTAACATATGGAGGGACAATTGGATCCCTAGGGATTACAGTATGCGACCACTTACCTGCATTGCCAATGATCCTCCACAGTTGGTCAGTGAATTAATCCATCAACACAATGGTGATTGGAACATGGAATTGATCAAACAAACTTTTATACCTATTGATGCACATGCTATCTTACAATACTACTCTTTAACAGGGTGGTTGACTACTTCTGGTCATGGTAATATGACCAAAAGGGCATCTTCTCCGTCAGGTCAACATACAGAATGATAGTCTTGAAAAAGCATTGGAGAGAGGCTTTGCTATAGGGACGTGCGGGGCCCTCACTTTCCCAGGCGGATCAGCGATCATGGACTAGCCTATGGAAGGTTCAAGTTTAGTAAAAAAATCGTATACTCCTATGGAGAGTTCCTCAACAATCTATACCTTCAACAGATGTTCTCCATTACCGTAACATGTCAACCTGCAGTAATTGTAATCTCTGCGGAAGGGAGGACTCCTGGCGCCACTCGCTTCTGGACTGCACGACATCATGTTGTGTATGAGCGCTTACTAATGGAGAAATAGTTCACGCCATGCGTCAATCCAGGGAACCGGACGCTAAATGTTGGATCTTTACTATGTTGGACTCACACACAACCAGTTCATACGGTTGATGGGTACTCTTTAGGCGATATGGCACGCACGATTGAAGGCAATTCATGAAGCAGTCTTCTGTGAGAGGTGCGCATGAATTCATAGAGAGATTCATTGGTGAGATTAAGGCTATTAAAATCGTACAGACCAGTACACGCCATGTACATAAACAAGTTATAGCTGCCCCGACCTGGGTCGCTCCTTCCGTCAGATCAGTCAAAGTAAGGGTAGACGGAGCCGTCGATAATTAATCTAATCATTGATCTGTCAGTACTATCTGCAGAGACGCCCAAGAAAACTATCTTGGATCCTTGGCACTGGTATTTGCTGGGGTAATTGACCCGATTGCACTTGAAGAGATTTAGGATGCCGAGAGGCCATGACCCTATCATCTGACCTGTTACAAACAAACATCATTGTTGCATGAGACGGTAAAGGTGTTGTGTCAAATATAAAGGATGGGACAAGCGGGAAACATGGTCATATCATCCGGAAGATCAAGATTATGGCATCGGAGTTCCAAAACTGCTCTTTCGTTTTCAAAGGAAGAGCCTCGAATCTCGAGGCACATAACCTCGCTAAACACGCGCTTAGTTTATGTGTAGGACGTCATTTATGGCTTTTGCAGCATCCTATCAATTATATTCCTCTAAACATTATTGAGAAATTAAGAGAAAGCGTGTGTTAGCCTAAAAACAATAATATGAGAGGTCCTATTACCCGACCAACATGCCGAACAGCCACTAAACGTGCACCCCCATGTCCCTCCCGCGCATGATGTGGGCCGGTCCAAGTGCGGAGAGGGGTGACACTTTTTTTCTACTTTTTCTAGTTTTATTGATTTCTTTTTGTTTGAGACTTCAAAAAAGTTTCAAAAAATAAAAAATATGTACGAGATTTCAAAATATATCCCAAAACTAAAAAAATACGAGTGTGTAAAAAATGTTCAAAAGTCCTACAAGAGTTCGTGATTTAAAAAATTGTTCAAGATTTTGAAAACAATTTTTTTTGGTAAATTAAAAAGTTCTTGGGTTTGAAATAAATAATCATGATTAAGGAAAATGTTCACATTAAAACATATTCGTGAATTTGAGAAATGCTCACAAATTCTAAAAAATGTCATGATTCAGAAAAAATGTCCAGCAAATACAAAAATGTTTGCGGACTCATGTTTGTGATTTTTATAAAATGATTATATTTTTAAAATATTTGTTCATTTGTATATGGGAAATCATAAATTGTCCGCATAGTCAAATAGTCTTTTTATTTCATTTTTTCGATGAATCGTTAAAAATTTGCGGATTCATATGTGATTTTCAAAAACTCTTATCATTTTCATAACATGTTCAAGATTTCAAATATGTTCACAATTTCAATTTATTTTTGGCAAATTTAAGAAAATTTTGTAAATGTGAAAATTCAAAAATAAAAATAAAAATAAGAAACATAAATGAAATAAGTATAAAACAAAATACAAGGACAAAAGAGAAAACGGACCGGCCCACACAGCATCATGAGCGACATGGCGGCATAAGGGGAATAGAGCCAAATCCTATTCGGCGCCTTTAGCACCTGATACTACTCGTTTTACTAACGGGCGCAAACACCCTCATCACCTTTGCGCCGGCTTAATGAGACTTCTTTATTCTGTTTCTAAGCTGAAAAAAGTGAGGGACAGTCGGGATTCAGTGTAGGAAGCGACAACCACGAGACCACTTCACTTGCTGTAATTACTTACATCTTTTCTTTTCTTCTTATTTTTTCTTTTTTATGTTCCTTTTTATTTATTTTTTCAAATTTGATAAACTTTCTTTCTTTATGAATTTTTCAAATGAATTTTTTTTTCAAAATTTATGAACATTTATAATAAATTATCTTTTTTCAAATTTAATGAAATTTCTAAAAATGATGCACTTTTTTGAAATTTTGGTGAACTTTTTCAAAAAACATCGGTGAACAGTTTTCAATTTCAATAAGCATTTTTTTCAAATTCGATGATTTGTCAAAATCTATGAAAATTTTAAATTAGTTGAATTTTCTTTCAAAAGCAATGATTTATTTTTCAAATTTATGATTTTTTTGAAATAATTATAACTTCGTTTTCAAAATCGATGACTTTTTCTAATTTCAAGAACCTTTTTTAAATACACGATTTTTTAAATAATTTGTGATATTCCTTTAAATTAGTGGACATTCAATTTTGTTCGCATTTTAATTTTGAAAAGAGATCTTTTTTTTCTAAATAGCACGCAAAAGTTTTGTTATTATACTATATGCACTGCAATATTTGGATTTATTTTTCGCGCTATAAATACTTTTTCACTGCCCTCCGTGTACTCGGGCCGGTCCACTAAAGTCCCGGGAATAGGTCAGTACAGCAAGCTGCAATATAGGGTCTCTTCCAAGGAGAGCCATAGTGGCCTGGCCAGTAGGGAGTCATTGCTTGTGCTCATTAGCTTGTTTATTATAGTTAGTTTGTTCCCTTCGATTTTCCCTTTTTGTTTTCACACTTTTTATTTTTATTTTTTAAATACATGCTCCCTTCATGTCATATTCCTGTTCTCGTCTTAGTTCAAATTTGGACTAAAACCATGACAAGAATTGTAAATGGAGGAAGTATTATTCAGAAACTATGTAACATATTTTTTAAATGTACATGAAGTGTAACAAATTTTTGGTGCATTTAAAAAAAAGTGTGACATATTAACACATGTCAAAAATATGATCAAGATAATTTAAATATATGTTCATGAAAATGTACAAAATTGTTCATGTTTTTATGAAAAGATACATATGATTCAAAAATTGTTTAGCACATTTATAAAAATGTTCACACATTTTAAAATATTTCTCATGACATTTTTTAAGAAGAATCATGAATTTTAAAATTTAGTCCACACAGTTTTAGAAAAACTTGCATGACATATGAAAGAATGTTTTTGATATTTTAAAATAAGGTTGCAACACATAATAAAATGTTTGCACATTTAGAAAAATATTGATGACACTTTCAAGTTTTTTCAAACATGTGTTTATAAATGTTCACCATGTATTTAAGGAAAATCTAATGCTAATTTTACAAATGTTCAACATGTTCTATGATAAAGGATCAACGTGTATGTGAAAAATGTACAACATATACACATAAATTGTTCAGCATGTATTTTTGAAAGTTCACCTATATTTGGAAAATAAAAAACAAACAAAATGAAAGGAAACCAATAAAAAAGAATAAATTAAAGAAACTCGAAATGAAACCGTAAGAGAAAAACCAAAAGAGAACAATTGGACAAAAGGTTCTAAAACCGGCCCAAACCAGCTTTATGGAAGCTTCGGAGAAACAGTCGACCCGCTTCAATGCTCACGCAATTAAAATTCCTAGGGAGTTATACATTTGTGTATTGATTAGATCGTTCACATTTTTTTGAAGCTGGAGATGCATGCCACATTTGCGAAAAGACCCCTTGTACGCAAACCATCAGGCTAGGCTAGTGAGCGCCTCTTGTCGGTGTCAAAACCGGCAGACATCGGGTAGGGGGGCCCGAGCTGTGAGATCGGATTGATGGGTAACAAGAGACAAGTGACATGATGTTTTTACCCAGGTTCGGGCCCTCTTTTAGGGGGTAAACCCCTACGTCTTGCTCTTGCTAATATTATGGGTGTATCAAAGTACAGAGTTGATCTACCTCGAGATCGTAAGTTGTGGACTAAACCCTAGCGGTAATGGTGACGATGATGAATGTCATTATGGACTAAACCCTCCGGCTTATATAAGCACAATCGGTATCTAGGGATAGACATGGTCGGTTGCCACCTGGAGATTACATGCCGAATTTAATATATATACTTGGAGTACACGCCAAGTCCTCGGTCAAGGTTGATACGCTCACGCCATAGGTTAGAGGCCTCTGGAGTCCTTCGTCATCAACGGGCTGTCAGTCCGGCCCATGGACTAGATAGGCTAGGCCGGACCCCCTAGTCCAGGACACCGTCAGTATCCCCCGAACTAGTCTTCGATGCCGAGGACAACAATTTTCTTCAGACGCATGACTTCGGCAAGAAGTCTTCGGCTCGACAGGCGAGTTCCTATTTGTGATTAGAATTCGACTAAGGCTTCGGTTTGAACATATGAGTTCTCTTCGGCCCTGGTCCCACCACGCGTTATCTCGAGTGTCGCGTAGTCTGGGGAATCGAGCCGCCTTTACGACCAGACATTGAAGCGTCTTCTTTTCTTGCCTTTTTAACTGGTACCTGGCTCAAAGCCACGACCAAGCGCATCTTGGCCCTTGTTTACCATCCCTTCCCCCAAGGTCTAACTTCGAGAGCTTCAGCAATGATGAATGACGCGGGCTTTTCTAGGCGCCCCTACAACCCCCTCAAGGGCGACTGGGGAAGCTGCTCCGCTACGCGTCTTCAACTGAATCGGCTTTCCACCCATGGCTATCTGCCGGATCCAGATTTGGCCTCTACCAGCCCTGGCTTAATATCCATAGGCGGGCAAACGCACACCGACAGCCATCCTATTCCTCACGGGGAAGAGCGAGTATGCTTTGTTCCTTTCCTCCCCCGCGGCCAGGGATTTCCCATCCATCCTTTCCTCCGAGGCTTGCTTGAGTTCTATGGGATCCAACTCCACCATCTGACCCCCAATTAGATCCTACATATCGTGAAATGTACCTCGGATGCGCGGCGTACTTTGGGCTGTGGAGGAAATACTTTTGTGTGATGCCTTGTTCCCAAGACGGGAAATTACACGAAGTGGGGGCGGCCGAGGTTTTCCGAATAGTAGGGACCAGCTACCCCACAGGAACCCCTCGAGAAGACGATGACATGTGGGCGTCCGAGTGGTTTTATATGACCGATGTTCTGCTGCATGAACTAGTTTGTCTCGGGCTCCCATCCTTCACTTCGGATCCTCCGAAGAAGCACCATAGTTGGAGACCGCGGAGCACCGCTCAAAATGATGATATCGACATGGTCCGCCTAGCCGCCAAAGTGAGGTGTCTGACGAACACCGTCCTCACTATCATAGATATGATGGCGACGAGCATCAGCCGAAGAATCCAACCTCTTCGGCAACCGATGTGTCTCCAATGTATCTATAATTTTTGAGTGTTTCATGCTATTATAGTATCAATCTTGGATGTTTATTATGCAATTATATATCATTTTTTGGGACTAACCTATTAACCTAGTGCCTAGTGCCAGTTGCTGTCTTTTGCTTGTTTTGGCCTTTTCAGGAAATCAAAATCAAAGGAGAAAAAACTTTGGATTAAATTTTTCTGGACCAGAAGGGACCCTAGAAGGTTCGGGTGAAGACCTGATGAGCCACGAGGGAGCGACAAGCTTGGGAGGCGCGCCCTAGGGGGGCCAGGCTTGTGGGCCCCTCGTGACACCTCTTGACCTAATTCCGCCCCTATAAATTCCCAAATATTCCCCATACATCAGAGAGCCACCCAAAATATTTTTTCCGTCACCGCAAAGTTTCTGTTCTCGTGAGATCCCATCTGGAGACCTTTTCGGGTAATCTACCGGAGGGGGAATCGATCACGGAGGGGCTGTACATCAACCTTGCCGCCCTTCTGATGATGTGTGAGTAGTTTACGACAGACCTACGGGTCCATAGCTAGTAGCTAGATGGCTTCTTATCTCCCTTTGATCTTCAATACAATGTTCTTCTCGATGTTCTTGAAGATCTATTTGATGTAATCCTTTTTTGCGGTGTGTTTGCTGGGATCCAATGAATTGTGGGTTTATGATCGGATTATCCATGAATATTATTTGAGTCTTCTTTGAACTCTTTTATGCATGATTATTATAGCTTTGTATTTCTCTCCAATCTATTGATTTGGTTTGGCCAACTAGATTGATTTATCTTGCAATGGGAGAGGTGCTTTGTGATGGGTTCAATCTTGCGGTGATCTATATCCCAGTGATAGAAGGGGACAAGACACATATTTGTATTGTTGTCATTAAGGATAAAACGATGAGGTTTATTCATATTGATTGAGTTTACTTTTTCTACATCATGTCATCTTGCTTAAGGCGTTACTCCTTCTTTATGAACTTAATACTCTAGATGCATGCTGGATAGCGGTCGATGTGTGGAGTAATAGTAGTAGATGCAGGCAGGAGTCAGTCTACTTGTCCCGGACGTGATGCCTATATACATGATCATTGTCTTGGATATCGTCATAATTATTCGCTTTTCTATCAATTGCCCAACAGTAATTTGTTTACCCATCGTATGCTGTATTCAAGAGAGAAGCCTCTAGTGAAAACTATGCCCCCTGGGTCTATATAATCATATATAAAAATCTAAAAATACCTTGCTGCAATTTATTTACTTTTATTTATTTTGTGTTTTGTTTATCTATCAATCACTACGAGATTTGATCCTTGCAATTATCCGCCTTGGGATTAACAACCCCTTGTTTGTGTTGGGTGCAAGTATTTGTTATTTTGTGTGTAGGTAATACTAACGAGTTCTTGCGTGATTCTCCTACTGGATTGATAACCTTGGTTCTTAACTGAGGGAAATAATTATCTCTACTGTACTACATCATCCTCACCTATTCGGGGAAATCCCAACGTAGCTCACAAGTAGTAGCAACGTCAACATTTGCTATGTATGTATAACAACACTGACAACGCCATCCGATCAATTCGGGAAGGTTTGAAAATCGATGCGGCCTTTAGCGCAGCCCTGGCCGACATATACAAGGGCGAAGCAACAGATTTCACCAAGCAGAAATTCGTAGATGGTTTGTCTTACTACAATCCTGCCGAAACAATAAGTATCCCAAAACTTCCTCGTCTATCGAGCAGTTTGTTTTATTTCTTCGTAATGGTTATTCAATGTCCAAATAGAGGTGGAGGCACTGGCTCGAGACCTCGAGCCGCCCCGCGCCCAAACCAAAGAAGTACCACTGGGACGACGATCCTGCCTTTCATGAAGATGAAGAAATATCCACCATATACAAGGAAGGGATGTTTTATCAGGAGAGCCTCGATGGCTCAAAAGTGGCCATTACTCCTGATCTACTGGGGACACGACCATCTTCATCGGTAAACCTCCTCCTAGCTTTTCTCGAAAGAGAGCTTCCACTTGCGAAGCCCCGAGCACCCTGACTCCTCTTCCTAAGGGTTGACACTCCAAGCGCTTACGCAGGAGTACGCCCTCGAAAGGGGCCCTTCAATTGCCGCGCAGGGCGTCCCTCCAGGGGAAGTGGATATGGAGGCGGAGCGTAACGCCCCTCCCCCGAACAAGTAATTCTTCTGCATTGTGCCCGTAGAAGTTTAAGGATTGCGTGCCTGATTATTTGGTTACTCGCACATGCAGTTTGCGAAGCACCATTGGTCGAAGGGGCAGACTATTCAGCCCCGAGGACCGGGGGAGAGCCGATCTTTTCCTCGGGCGCCAGTCCCAAAGCCTCCCAACCGGCTACTTCGGAGACCTGTGCGGCTACCACCTCCGAGGTTGCAAGCGCAATGAACCATCAACACAGGAAAGCTTATCTAAGGAATCTTGCTTTTTCCAACCAAGAGTTCAATGCCCTCAGTTCGGTGGATGCCTACCTCGGCGCCACCCGCTCCGTCTTTGAAAAGGCGGTGGACATCTTGTCCAAAGGTTTGCAGGTACTTTCTGAATTCTCTTTCCTTGAAAGCAAATTATGTTTAGTTGTAGTTATTTGTGCGTCGAAGACTTTTTTTTAGGGGAGACCAGTCTGCCGCACTAGGAAATAGCCCCCAAGACACCTGTCATATGGCACATCCGACCGGTGGGTTCCGTGAGCAAGATAATATAGCTCAAGCGCGGAAGGCAGTGGCCCCCAATCCTTGACGTGGACACATGTGGCCATATGGAGGCTTGATTAAACATGCTTCGAATGCGCAGTCATCTCGGGAGAAAAACGAAAAACTATGACGAGCTAGCTCAGACCAAGACACAGCTGGGTACCTTGGAAGTCGAGGTGGCACGTATCAAAACCTTTACCAGAGAAGCGCACTGTAAGTGCATCTGGCCTATGATGATTTCTTATAAAGGAATGAAGGCCCATGTTAAGATTATATGTTTCCATAGTAGTGGAAGTCATTGGGCAATTGGAGAAACACCTAAAGCAGGCCCGTGAAGACCTGCAATATGACGAATCACAACGACAGTCTAACCATCTTGTTTTAACCCGATGCAAGGAAGATGTTGCTACTTGTGAGCTGCGTTGGGAATTCCCCGAAGAGGAGAGGATGATGCAATATAGTAGAGATAAGTATTTCCCTCAGTTAAGAACCAAGGTTATCATTCCTGTAGGAGAACCACACAAGACCTCATGAACAACACCTACACACAAAATAACAAATACTTGCACCCAACGCAAACAAGGGGTTGTCAATCCATTGGCGGTTAATTGCAAGGATCAAATAACGCAGTGATAGATAGATAAACAAAACATGAAATAAAATAACGGTAAATAAATTGCAGCAACATATTTTTTGATTTTAATATATGATAAAGATAGACCCGAGGGCCATAGTTTTCACTAGAGGCTTCTCTCTTGAATATAGCATTAAACAAATTACTGTTGGGCAATTGATAGAAAAGCGCATAGTTATGACGATATCCAAGGCAATGATCATGTATATAGGCATCACGTCCGAGACAAGTAGACCGACTCCTGCCTGCATCTACTACTATTACTCCACACATTGACCGCTATCCAGCATGCATCTAGAGTATTAAGTTCATAAAGAATGGAGTAACGCCTTAAGCAAGATGACATGATGTAGACAAAGTAAACTCAATCAATATGAATAAACCCCATCGTTTTGTCCTTAATGACAACAATACAAATATGTGTCTTGTCCTCTTCTATCACTGGGATATATATAGATCACCGCAAGATTGAACCCATCACAGAGCACCTCTCCCATTGCAAGATAAATCAATCTAGTTGGCCAAACCAAACGGATAGATCGGAGAGAAATACAAAGCTATAATAATCATGCATAAAATAGTTCAGAGAATGCTCAAATAATATTCATAGATAATCTGATCATAAACCCACAATCCATCAGATCCCAACAAACACACCGCAAAAAAGGATTACATCGAATAGATCTCCAAAAACATCGAGGAGAACATTGTATTGAAGATCAAAGAGAGAGAACAAGCCATCTAGCTACTAGCTATGGACCCGTAGGTCTGTTGTAAACTACTCACACATCATCGGAAGCGCAACAAGGTTGATGTAGAGACCCTCCGTGATTGATTCCCCCTTCGGCAGAGTACCGAAAAAGGCCTGCAGATGGGATCTCGCAAGTATGGAGGCGTGCGGCAGCGGAAAAAGTATTTTGGATGGCTCTCTGTTGGTTTCCCAATTTTAGAGAATTTACAGAGTTGGAATTAGGTCAAACGGAGGAACGAGGGGCCCACAAGGCGCATGGGCGCGCCTACCCCCTGGGCGCGCCCATGTGGCTTTTCGCTTACTCCTTCGCCTTCTGGCCTCCTCCCGAAGCTTCCAAGGTATCTTATGTCTAGAAAAAGAATTGTCAAAAAGTTCTGTGGCATTTGGACTTTGTTTGGTACTGATTTCCTGAAAAACCAAAAACAGGCAAAAAACATCAACTGCCACTTGGCACTAAGTTAATAGGTTAGTCCCAAAAAATGATATAATATTGCATATAAAACATCAAAGATTGATACTATAATAGCATGAAACAATGAAAAATTACACATACATTGGAGACGTATCAGAGGCGAACACGCCGAAAGCAAAAAATGATCAGCAGGACCAAGAGATTGACCGGGTGAGGGCTCAACTCTCTGCTATTGAGGCTAAGAATCATAAAATGGGAAGCTGTGTCCGATAAGTGTTTATAGCCTTTTGAAAAGGTTTTTGACACGAAAGCATGACTATTGTAGACTAATATTGTGCTTCACATAGTTTTGCGGACAGGTTGACCTAAAGAGGCCCCAACTTCCTCGTCCGCAGATGTCATTGTGCAGCTAACCGAGGAGCATGAGTGAGCTCGGAAGGCTATTAAAGTGGTTTTCAAAGCTCTATGGCCCAAGGAAGAAAATGTGCCCGAAGGTATGTCTGAGCTCGTCGAGCGTCTCAAAGAGGCTCGGCGCGGAATACATGTCTCGAAGATATCGGCCTGTCGGGAGGGAGCGAGGGAGGCATGGGCGATGGTCAAGACCTGCTATACTGGCATAGAAATGGAGCACCTTGCCGAGGTGGACCCAGTCGGTGTTGACGGGAAGGAGGTGTCGACCTGCTTGGTCTATGACAATGTGATGCCCGCCGCGCGTCTCTCTCAGCAGGACTGTGCCCTTAAGTCCCTGATAGACGGGCTCGATAAAGTGTAAAATATGTGTAATGACTCCATGTATCCATGTACTTTACGTCATTTCAAATGCTTCTGTTATACGAACTTTGCTAGCCAGCCTTCGGCTTCTCCCTCCTTGACCATTGGCCGAGGAGTGCTTCCTACTTATGATCCAACGAAGCGGACCAGATATTTCAGATAGCGAGGCAATCTGGCTACGTGGCTCGAAAAACAAAGTGAACCAGTGCTTATGTTATTTTACGTTTATGCATAAGAAACATCTTCCAAGAAAAATAGTCCCTCGATCGGTTCCTTTTCTTAGGTGCGCATGCTTGAGCATGCCTGTCTGCCTAAATAGGAGTGGATATATACATATCCAAGGTGAGTGTTAAGCCCCCAAATAGGTGTATTTAAAGACTAGTAACTTCCGTCGTTGCCGACCAACTATTTTCTTAAGAAGGCTAGCTTTCAACTTCACTAGTCTGAGGTACTGATCTGGTTGATCTGGCAGCAACAATCGCAGAGGAGCTCCCTTTACCCCCTAGCTGAACAATCGGGAATGTAGGAGGTAAGAACAAGAGCCAGGAAACCCAGCTTGGCCAAAACTTAAGTCAATTCGATGCATATGAAGGCGTAAAACAATCAGATTGGAAGGAAGCACTGATAGTGCTTGAAAATATATTTTGCTTCCAAAAAAGCTCAGAGAGTAGTATATGTCATACATATAATATGTGTCCGAAGGAGTCAGATCACCTTGGATTTACCGATCATATCTTAGCAGAAAGGTTTTAACAACTTAAAAGAAGAAAAGAAAATGTGTATCTATTTAAATGTTAACGGGAAATTGATCCAAAAGGTAAAGAAGGGGTGGCTGCGATTAACCATAAAATCGTCGAAGCAGGGCGGCATTCCAAGGGTTCGGCTCCAGCCTGTTATCTGCGGGATCTCAGATACGATATGAACCACTGGTGAGCACTTGGTCGATTATGAACGGTCTGTCCCACTTCGGGGAGAGTTTATGCTTCTGCTTCTCCGGATGAAACCCCATGACCAAGTCACCTTTGTTGAATGCTTTCATCTGGACCTCCCTGGTCTGGTAGCGTCGTGCCTGTTGTTGGTAAAAAGTGGAACATGCCCGAGCCACATCCCGCTCTTCTTTGAGGGCGTCGAGGTCGTCCTACCGATCTAACTCGGCCTCCCTATCTTCATACATACACACTCTAGGTGCATCGTGAATGAGGTCGCATGGTAAGACGACCTCGGCTCCATACACCATGAAGAAATGTGTGTAACCTGTTGTGACGCCCCCGATTCAATCGTACACTAATTATGCACGCAAATGTGTACGATCAAGATGAGTGAATCATGGGAAGATATCACAACACAACTCTACAACATAAATAAGTCATACAAGCATCATAATACAAGCCAGGGGCCTCGAGGGCTCGAATACAAGTGCTCGATCATAGACGAGTCAGCGGAAGCAACAATATCTGAGTACAGACATAAGTTAAACAAGTTTGCCTTAAGAAGGCTAGCACAAAAGTAGCAACGATCGAAAAGGCAAGGCCTCCTGCCTGGGACCTCCTAACTACTCCTCGAAGCCGAACTCCATGTAGAATCATCCTCGGGATCTCTAGCTCCTAGACTCCAGCATCTGGTTGCTACAACCAGGTATAGAAAGGGGAAAAGAGGGAGAAAAGCAACCGTGAGTACTCATCCAAAGTACTCGCAAGCAATGAGCTACACTACATATGCATGGGTATATGTGTAAAGGGCCATATCGGTGGACTGAACTGCAGAATGCCAGAATAAGAGGGGGGTAGCTAATCCTGTCGAAGACTACGCTTCTGGCCACCTCCATCTTGCAACATGTAGGAGAGAGTAGATGGTAAGTTCACCAAGTAGCATCGTATAGCATAATCCTACCCGGCGATCCCCTCCTCGTCGCCCTGTTAGAGAGCGATCACCGGGTTGTATCTGGCACTTGGAAGGGTGTGTTTTATTAAGTATCCGGTTCTAGTTGTCATAAGGTCAAGGTACAACTCCGGGTCGTCCTTTTACCGAGGGACACTGCTATTCGAATAGATAAACTTCCCTGCAGGGGTGCACCACATAACCCAACACGCTCGATCCCACTTGGCCGGACACACTTTTCTGGGTCATGCCCGGCCGCGGAAGATCAACACGTCGCAGCCCCACCTATGCTCAACAGAGAGGTCAACACGCCGGTCTAAATCCTATGCGCGCAGGGGTCTGGGCCCATCGCCCATTGCACACCTGCACGTTGCGTACGCGGCCAGAAGCAGACCTAGCCTAGCAGGCGTTCCAGTCCAATCCGGCGCGCGCCACTCCGTCGCTGACGTCAAGAAGAGCTTCGGCTGATACCACGACGTCGAGTGCCCATAACTGTTCCCGCGTAGTTGGTTAGTGCGTATAGACCAAATGGCCAGACTCAGATCAAATACCAAGATCTCGTTAAGCGTGTTAAGTATCCACGAACGCCGACCAGGGCCAGGCCCACCTCTCTCCTAGGTGGTCTCAACCTGCCCTGTCGCTCCGCCATAAAGTAACAGTCGGGGGCCGTCAGGAACCCAGGCCCACCTCTACCGGGATGGAGCCACCTGTCCTTTCAGCCCCCTCATCAGAATCACTTGCGGGTACTCAACGAGCCGACCCGACTTTAGTCACCACATGTGTCATGTATATAAAGTATATAGTATATACCCGTGATCACCTCCCGAAGTGATCACGGCCCAGTAGTATAGCATGGCAGATGGACAAGAGTGTAGGGCCACTGATGGAACACTAGCATCCTATACTAAGCAGTATGATAGTAGGTAAGGGTAACAACTGTAGCAACAATGACAGGCTATGCATCAGGATAGGATTAACGGAAAGCAGTAACATGCTACACTACTGTAATGCAAGCAGTATAGACAAGAATAGGCAATATCTGGTGATCAAGGGGGGGGGTTGCCTGGTTGCTCTGGCATGCAGGAGGGATCGTCAACACCGTAGTCGAACTGGGGGTCGCCGGCAGTCTCGGGGTCTACCGGAAAGAAGTAATGGAGGGGGAACACAATAAATAACAGAGCAATCAAAGCATTACAAAGCGTAACATGGCAATACACGGTCTAAAGGTGACCTAACGCAGTAATAGGTGATACTGGATAAGTGGGGCAAACATCCGGGAAAGAATCCCCGGTGTTTCGCGTTTTCGGACAGATGAATCGGAGAGGAAAGTTGCGTGTTTGCTATGCTAGGGATGTGTGGCGGACGAACGGGCTGCATATCCGGATTCGTCTCGTCGTTCTGAGCAACTTTCATGTACAAAGTTTTTCCATCCGAGTTACGGATTATTTTATATTAATATTTAAAGTTTTAAAACATTTTCTAAATTGTTTTAATTCGAAATTAAACGTTAAATTGCTACGGGTACACAGAGAGTGTACCCAGCTATTTGTATGTGAGGATGACAGTGGGTCCCAGTTGACTGCTCAGTCAGCAGTTGACTGGTCCCTGTTGACTGGTCAAAGTGGGCCACGGGGTCCCACCTACCATTGACTGGGCTAGTCCTAGTCAGTAGTTTGACTGGTCAAAGGGCCCAGTGGGGCCCGAGTGTCATTGAGTGATTTGTTTAACAGACTTTTAAACAAAACCGATGAGATTAATTAGGACTGTGGGGTCCGATGTCAGTGGCTGTTAGGGATTTGGTTAGGGGGTTAATGATGTCCACGTCATCGTGGTTAACGCCGGCGAGGAGTTACAGTGCGCCGGCGACGGCAGCAACGCGGGAACCCGCCGGGCTTGCGCTACGGGCGTCGGTTCGATGCGCGAAGGGGACCGATGGGTAGCTGGTGGTCGACCACGTCGACCGGTGGTCGCGGGGCGGCCGGACTTGGCCGGCGTCGACGGCGGAGTCGACTTCCGCGGCGGCACGGGCGGCTACCGGAACAGGCGCGGTGCGGCGATGCGAGGCGGGCAGCGGGCGGGTACGGCGTGGGGAAGGAAGAAGGCAGTGGAGGCCGGAGGTGGCCTCACCGGCGGTTGAGAGAAGCGGGGCGGCGAGGCTCGGGGGCGACTGTTGTGGAGGAGGATGGGGACGAGGCGTCGTCGCCGCGTCGGGGAGGCGGAAGCAGTCCGGCGGGGAGGAGGACGGGGACGCGGCGACGGCGGGGCAGCGTCAGGCGGCTTCGGGTCCTCGTGCGGCGGCGATGTCGGGTCGCGCAGTGGTCGAGGCGGTGAAGAAGCTGCGGGGCGAAGGCGGCAGCCCTCGGGCGCGGGCGTGCTTGCCGGGGCCGCGGGGAGCAGCGGGGAGGAGGCCGTGGCATGGGGTGGCCTACTGCGCCGGCGAGGTGGGGCGACGGGCGGCGGGATCGGCGATGGGGGTCGGGAGGCCGTTGCCCCGATCTGGATCGAGTCGGGGGAAGGCAGAGGGGATCGTGCGGGGGGAGAGTGGGGGGTTGGGCTAGGGTTTCGGGGGGTGGGGGATATGGGGAGTGCGGGGTGGGCCTCCTGGTGGCCTGGGTGGCCAGTTGGGCCACTCGGCCCAAGGAGAGGGGGGGCTTTGCCCTTTTTTTGTTCCTTTTATTTTGTTTTGTCTTTCTCTTTTTATTTAATTTCCTTTCTATTTTATTATTTAGCTTTTATAGAATACAAAAGTTGTACCTAAAAGAGCATTAATAATTATGCCACTACCACAATTAGCTCCGCAACTAAAACAAAATAGTTTAATATTTTATAAATTTGAAAAGGGTAGTTAGTTAAATGTTTTGCTGCTGTTTTAAATATTTTAGTGCACTTAAACCTTTTATAAAATTGTGGTTTCTCCACAATAATTACCTATGCATTATTTGGCAACACCCCAACATTTTAGTTTTAATATTTGAAAATATTTTATTGTTTGCTTGATTCTGAATTTGAATTCGAACTGGTTTCGAACTAACGCGAGATTAGCAGCGGTAATCGAGGTGACGTGGCATCATTAACGTGGAATTACCGTAGCCTAATTATCCGGGCGTCACAATTCTCCTCCACAACAAGAAATCTCGTCCCGAGATTTAAGCGGTGGAGTAGGGGGGGGGGAGTGTTGGTAGCGAAAACCTAACGAGGCTTCTCGGTCTTGGCTGCCCTTTCGAAGAGGTTGATCCCTTTCGTTGATGCCTTCATTTCTCTGCTTCAAGTCACCATGATCAAGTCGTCATCCTTTCTTCGGGATCTCCAACGTCCTACGAACGCGACCAAGGGGAAAAACTCCGGAAGAACGCATCTCCACAAAGCTGGGCATCTGACGGTGAATTCAATGGGAAATACACAAGGTACCCCACGAGTTGTATTTCAGTGAATTCGTTGAGTGCAATATACGATGGTACCAAAGTTTCAAACGGGTAGGCAATCGTTCGATGCCTGAAATAAAGTGTGAAAGGGGTTCAAGCAACGGGAATAAGTATTGCGTCTAATAATAGATCACTAGGCAGGTGGCCCATGAATTGCATACGAAGTCAAGCGCGAGGAGTAACTTTGACAAAAGGGTGTACAAGAGAGTCAGGTTTCGATCCTGTGGAACTGTGGGTTATGGGCCCACCATGTGGGTTAAAAGTAGAAAGGGGCTGACATCTTGCACGGTCACGATAGCAAGGCATGTCAGAGGGTAGCCTGCCAGCTATGTTGGCAACAACGTTGGTACCAAGGGCGAGGGACGAAGAGAACCATTTTCCTGCTCGTTGAACGAGGCGGACCAATAGGCAAAGTTCTCGTCCATCGGCGGCTACCAGAATGTCATCAACAATAGTAACAGGGTCTTACTGACCACGTGGTACAACAAGGTGCTTACCTAAGCAGGGAATTATCACTGCTCAGTTAAATCAGATTACAAGAAAGGTTAAACAAAACAATGGAAAGGAAATATGATTATCAGATTAAACAGAACAATGGAAGGGAAAAATGTGTTTAAACACATAATTCAGGGGTATATCCTTCCCAAGGACAAGCAAGGCGTGATATCTGTTGACAAGATATAATGTAGAAAACCCTTTAGGTAAGGGGAGAGAAATTTCATGACATTACCCATACAACGGTGTTTGGATAATTGAGCAAGAAACATTTAGCATTGGGATTCAAATGTTCTTGTTGAAAATCGGAGTACCACAGACATGCTTCGAGATAGCATTGACATGGTCATTAGGTAAAGACCAGGCTATGGATACACAAAGGATCCATCAGGAACAACTTATGGAATAAGTCTTACAATCTCCTCATGGAAGAATGGATAACCTTGCTACTAAGGAAACTATAACAACAGGTCATCACGCCAGGTGTGCTGGGCATGCCATCACCTTACCGGGTCATAAAAGACCAGTGTTATAACTGTTGGAAAAATGTTCCAACCATCATATATGACCGGGATTCAGATCTGATCGATGTTTGGATACCTCAAACTCAAGATGCCTGAGAAGAAAAGGTGCAAAACAAATTGACGAGACAACATTGTAAGATTCTCGGGAAATTTACTGCGGAAGCGAGTTCCGAAACAAGAGTTCATCATTAAACCAAGGAGAGGATGAGGGGGTGGCTGATGAACTAAACGACAATTCATCGAGATTTCCAAAAGATGGATTTCCACAGTCATGTGAACAAGGAGATAACATTTGTCAGATCAAATGATATAATGGTGTGCTAGAGGAAAGCATACACAAATAAACATTGGTTGAAAAGTGCGCCCGAAATATGGCCTTAGGTAGCATGATCAATGTTAGAATGGTGATTCAATAATCAATAGTCTAAGAATGAACGGTCAACCAATAACTTCAAAGCAATAGGGTTGCTAGAAGGGCAGAATTCAAGCTGTACCATTAGCATACTGGTATCCCGGTTAAAAACAACACGGGGACCAAGGAAGAATGGTGATGGTGAGAAGTATCATCATACCGAGAATTTCTAAGAGGTGGAGCAATCCCCACAACATTCTCGACAGAAAAGACAGTAATACTTCGAGGCAGAACACAATACTAGCTGGAGAGCAAGTTGTATTCATAATGTGGACAAGTTCGTGATGAAAGGAAGTCAAGGGTGTTGTCGATGATAATAAAAATCATTGAGGGCAAGGAGGGTATTTCTCATCATAAACACAGTTAACATCTCGGAAGAAGTTAAAGTGTTGAAGGTGATCCGACACATTTGCGGGGAGGTTTCGAGAGGATGCAATCAAACAACAACGGCAACAAGCAAGGGAATGACGAAGTGGCAAGTTATAGGATCAATATATAAGATGCAAGCTCAGAACCAAATTTGCCTTTCAAGACAAGCAACATGATGTTGAAAACTCGACGTAAGTCGTGCTCACACACTGAAGAATTCGTGCACCAGAGAAGGGCGAGGTAGCACAGTCAAAGATAGCAAGACCAGGATGTAGCCGATAGTCTAGGAATGACCAGATTGAGTTTAGAATTTCCTAGTAAAAAAATACTAGGGGTATTTGATTTGTAGTGCGGAATAATTTCACTAGTCGGTGTCCTCGGTTGACGACAACCCAGAACTCGTGGAGTGACTATGATGGGGAAAGCTACTACTTCATCAGAAATTCATAACATGTAGTGCAAGGGGGTGATTATCCTCGAGATACTAGGGGGTAATACCCGAAGACAGACCAAAATAGAGGTTGGGCAGGCGTACTGATCTGAGAGGGCAAGTATATTACTCGTCCGAGAAATGGGATCAAGGAAAGACAATATGGTCGAAACCACGATTGCAAAAGACCAAATCCCAGATATAATATGAACTTATACCAAGGGAATAATTAATTTAAGAGAAGCTTCCATGATAAGATCTACATCATGTCCATGGGCATGAACACAAAGTTCAAGGTCGACTCCCACTTCTCCTATGCATAACCTTTCATTCACTTCTCGCGTTCAATGTAGTTGTAGTGTTGAAATTTTATCTGGCAAAATACCAGAAGAGTATGACTAGTGAAAACTTTCGCGTTCACACCTATTAAGAAAGGCATAGGTCAACCCATCGGGGCATCGTGGAAACATATACCACAAGCTTCAATAGTAAATATCACCAGCTCGAAAGCAGAGCATGGTTGGCCAAATCAGAGAATATGATTTACCAATGGTATTATGTATCAGGGAAATAACTCACAAGGTGATTAAATATGAAGGACACTATCGGATAACAATCCAACAAAGGACTTGATGGTCCACAAAGGATCTGATGTGAGTATCAGTACTCAACCAGAAGAGGAAAGAATGCAAATGCAACATGTTATGGAATCATCTGAATAATTCGGAGCTTAAATGCAAAGGAATTATGATTCCAAATCGAAGGATCGGAAGCAGACGCTCTGATCAAGGATGGATAAGTTGAATAGACTTATGGGCACAATCGATGGCAATTTGATTGGTCGAGAACCAGCTCCTGTTCAAAATGACGTCTGAGCCGAATGAATTCTAGGACCTGATTGAGGATTGCGAGCATTCGCAACATACTGAATCAATTGACTCAAAATGATAGTGACAAAGGCTGCCAATAAGATTAGTATACTTATGGGATTAACCATAATGCAAGCAAGCAAGAATTTCAAGAGCAATAAGCTGCTAAGGATTTTCGGAAGATCGAAATTATTTTGAAGACCTTAGTGAAACGCATAAATAACTGGGGATGGGCGGATACTCGGTAAGTGTGAGGAATTATCCGTAGGGGTATTCAGGTGGCTTAGAACTGCAAGGCAATAGGTACAAGGTATTCTCGGAACAATAGAGAGAATTTTCGGCGTATCTTGTAATAACAAGATACATGGGATTGAAAGGGCAAGTGTATGTATTTATCCATAATATTATAATAGTGGTAGGGAATTTGCAAAGGTGGTGGGCACAAGTGTCTCGAGAGAACATCGGAGATTATCTTCGGAATCTTCTGGTGCAGCAGGAAATCATCTGTAATAAGGGGAACTCCAGGTGGATGTGATCACGAGATCCTAATGTTAGAGTTTGTAAAACAATTTTAACCCGAATTGAAGAGAGATCAGAGTCCCAGAGTATAGACGAGGAATAAAATATCCTAATATTACCCAATGGCGACGTGGGCCCATGGGCCGCACATCCATGTTAGTAAAAAGTTTTGCAATGTCTAGACTCGACTTCGGCCAAGGAGTGTGGAAGGGGGATTCCTACAGGCAGTTGGCTCTGATACCAACTTGTGATGCCCCCGATTCAATCGTACACTAATCATGCACGCAAATGTGTACGATCAAGATCAGGCACTCACGGGAAGATATCACAACACAACTCTACAACATAAATAAGTCATACAAGCATCATAATACAAGCCAGGGGCCTCGAGGGCTCGAATACAAGTGCTCGATCATAGACGAGTCAGCGGAAGTAACAATATCTGAGTACAGACATAAGTTAAACAAGTTTGCCTTAAGAAAGCTAGCACAAAAGTAGCAACGATCGAAAAGGCAAGGCCTCCTGCCTGGGACCTCCTAACTACTCCTCGAAGCCGAACTCCATGTAGAATCATCCTCGGGATCTCTAGCTCCTGGACTCCAGCATCTGGTTGCTACAACCAGGTATAGAAAGGGGAAAAGAGGGAGAAAAGCAACCGTGAGTACTCATCCAAAGTACTCGCAAGCAATGAGCTACACTACATATGCATGGGTATATGTGTAAAGGGCCATATCGGTGGACTGAACTGCAAATGCCAGAATAAGAGGGGGGTAGCTAATCCTGTCGAAGACTACGCTTCTGGCCACCTCCATCTTGCAGCATGTAGGAGAGAGTAGATGGTAAGTTCACCAAGTAGCATCGTATAGCATAATCCTACCCGGCGATCCCCTCCTTGTCGCCCTGTTAGAGAGCGATCACCGGGTTGTATCTGGCACTTGGAAGGGTGTGTTTTATTAAGTATCCAGTTCTAGTTGTCATAAGGTCAAGGTACAACTCCGGGTCGTCCTTTTACCGAGGGACACGGCTATTCGAATAGATAAACTTCCCTGCAGGGGTGCACCACATAACCCAACACGCTCGATCCCATTTGGCCGGACACACTTTTCTGGGGCATGCCCGGCCGCGGAAGATCAACACGTCGCAGCCCCACCTAGGCTCAACAGAGAGGTCAACACGCCGGTGTAAATCCTATGCGCGCAGGGGTCTGGGCCCATCGCCCATTGCACACCTGCACGTTGCGTACGCGGCCGGAAGCAGACCTAGCCTAGCAGGCGTTCCAGTCTATCCGGTGCGCGCAGCTCCGTCGCTGACGTCAAGAAGAGCTGCGACTGATACCACGACGTCGAGTGCCCATAACTGTTCCCGCGTAGTTGGTTAGTACGTATAGACCAAATGGCCAGACTCAGATCAAATACCAAGATCTCGTTAAGCGTGTTAAGTATCCGTGAACGCCGACCAGGGCCAGGCCCACCTCTCTCCTAGGTGGTCTCAACCTGCCCTGTCGCTCCGCCATAAAGTAACAGTCGGGGGCCGTCAGGAACCCAGGCCCACCTCTACCGGGATGGAGCCACCTGTCCTTTCAGCCCCCTCATCAGAATCACTTGCGGGTACTCAACGAGCCGACCCGACTTTAGTCACCACATGTGTCATGTATATAAAGTATATAGTATATACCCGTGATCACCTCCCGAAGTGATCACGACCCAGTAGTATAGCATGGCAGATGGACAAGAGTGTAAGGCCACTGATGGAACACTAGCATCCTATACTAAGCAGTAGGATAGCAGGTAAGGGTAACAACTGTAGCAACAATGACAGGCTATGCATCATGATAGGATTAACGGAAAGCAGTAACATGCTACACTACTCTAATGCAAGTAGTATAGAGAAGAATAGGCGATATCTGGTGATCAAGGGGGGGGGGCTTGCCTGGTTGCTCTGGCAGGAAGGAGGGATCGTCAACACCGTAGTCGAACTGGGGGTCGCCGGCAGTCTCGGGGTCTACCGGAAAGAAGTAACAAAGGGGGAACACAATAAATAACAGAACAATCAAAGCATCACAAAGCGTAACATGGCAATACGCGGTCTAAAGGTGACCTAACACAGTAATAGGTGATACTGGTGAAGTGGGGAAAACATCCGGGAAAGAATCCCCGGTGTTTCGCGTTTTCGGACAGATGAATTGGAGAGGAAAGTTGCGTGTTTGCTATGCTAGGGATGTGTGGCGGACGAACGGGCTGCATATCCGAATTCGTCTCGTCGTTCTGAGCAACTTTCATGTACAAAGTTTTTCCATCCGAGTTACGGATTATTTTATATTAATATTGAAAGTTTTAAAACATTTTCTAAATTGTTTAATTCGAAATTAAACGTTAAATTGCTACGGGTACACAGAAGAGTGTACCCAGCTATTTGTATGTGAGGATGACAGTGGGTCCTAGTTGACTGCTCAGTCAGCAGTTGACTGGTCCCTGTTGACTGGTCAAAGTGGGCCACGGGGTCCCACCTATCATTGACTGGGCTAGTCCTAGTCAGTAGTTTGACTGGTCAAAGGGCCCAGTGGGGCCCGAGTGTCATTGAGTGATTTGTTTCACAAACTTTTAAACAAAACCGATGAGATTAATTAGGACTGTGGGCTCCGATGTCAGTGGCTGTTAGGGATTTGGTTAGGGGGTTAATGACGTCCACGTCATCGTGGTTAACGCCGGCGAGGAGTTACAGTGCGCCGGCGACGGCAGCAACTCGGGAACCCGCTGGGCTTGCGCTATGGGCGTCGGTTCGATGCGCGAAGGGGACCGATGGGTAGCTGGTGGTCGACCACGTCGACCGGTGATCGCGGGGCGGCCGGACTTGGCCGGCGTCGACGGCGGAGTCGACTTCCGCGGCGGCACGGGCGGCTACCGGAACAGGCACGGTGGGGCGATGCGAGGCGGGTAGCGGGCGGGTACGGCGCGGGGAAGGAAGAAGGCAGTGGAGGCCGGAGGTGGCCTCACCGGCGTTGGAGAGAAGCGGGGCGGCGAGGCTCGGGGGCGACCGTTGTGGAGGAGGATGGGGACGAGGCGTCGTCGCCGCGTCGGGGAGGCAGACGCAGTCCGGCGGGGAGGAGGACGGGGACGCGGCGACGGCGGGGCAGCGTTAGGCGGCTTCGGGTCCTCGTGCGGTGGCGATGTCGGGTCGCGCGGTGGTCGATGCGGTGAAGAAGCTGCGGGGCGGAGGCGGCAGCCCTCGGGCGCGGGCGTGCTCGCCGGGGCCGCGGGGAGCAGCGGGGAGGAGGCCGTGGCGTGGGGTGGCCTTCTGCGCCGGCGAGGTGGGGCGACGGGCGGCGGGATCGGCGATGGGGGTCGGGAGGCCGTTGCCCCGATCTGGATTGAGTTGGGGGAAGGCAGAGGGGATCGTGCAGGGGAAGAGTGGGGGGTTGGGCTAGGGTTTCGGGGGGTGGGGGATATGGGGAGTGCGGGGTGGGCCTCCTGGTGGCCTGGGTGGCCAGTTGGGCCACTCGGCCCAAGGAGAGGGGGGGCTTTGCCCTTTTTTTGTTCCTTTTATTTTGTTTTGTCTTTCTCTTTTTATTTAATTTCCTTTCTATTTTATTAAATTTTAGCTTTTATAGAATACAAAAGTTGTACCTAAAAGAGCATTAATAATTATGCCACTACCACAATTAGCTCCACAACTAAAACAAAATAGTTTAATATTTTATAAATTTGAAAAGGGTAGTTAGTTAAATGTTTTGCTGCTGTTTTAAATATTTTAGTGCACTTAAACCTTTTATAAAATTGTGGTTTCTCCACAATAATTACCTATGCATTATTTGGCAACACCCCAACATTTTAGTTTTAATATTTGAAAAATATTTTATTGTTTGCTTGATTCTGAATTTGAATTCGAACTGGTTTCGAACTAACGCGAGATTAGCAGCGGTAATCGAGGTGACATGGCATCATTAACGTGGAATTACTGTAGCCTAATTATCCGGGCGTCACACCTGTGGACCAGTTAGGCATAGTGTGTAAGCCCCATAATATGAGTCGAGCTATTCTACCCAATGACAGTCGGCCTCCTTTAAGGAACGGACTAACCGTGGCTTGAGACCACTTAGGACAAGTACGTTAGTCTGGGGGTGGTAAACGGAGGCATAGTCGAGCTGAATGCCCATCTTGGTGCACCATGCCTTGACCCCTTTGGCTATGAAATTTGTGCCATTTTATGTAATTATACTACGGGGACACCATAATGGTGGAGGTGGACCACACCAAAAATGAATTCTAGGACCTGTGCCGATTCGGCTGTTCTGACTGTCTTTGCTTCGATCCACTTTGTGAATTTATCTACCATGACGAGTAAGTATTTCTTTTTCTTTGAGCCCCCTTTAAGGGGACCGACCATGTTGAGCCCCCAGACTGCAAAAGACCAAGTAATCGGAATAGTCTGAAGAGCCGTGGGGGGCATGTGGCTTTGGTTGGCAAAAACCTGGTAGCCGGGGCACCGTTGAACCAAAGTTATTGCATCCTCTTTGGCGGTAGGCCAATAAAATCCGCCTCGGAAAGCTTTACTAACCAAGGCCCGAGCTGCGGCGTGATGGCCGCTCATGCCGGAGTGGATCTCGGCAAGGATCTCGCACCCTTCCTCCTCGGTTATACATCTCTGGAGGACGCATGTAGTACTTCTTTTGTACAACTCACCTTCATGGACCCGATAGGCCTTTGATCGGCGAATTATTCTCCGTGCTTTGGTTTGGTCATAGGGCAGCTCATGGCGGAGCAAGTATCCGAGGATGGGCTCAATGCACGGTGTGACAACTACCATGACTTCATGAGCCGAGGAGGTTTCTTCAATAGCCGAGCCTCCAATTATTCCCTCGTCCTCCTCGGCTGCTGATGTCTACTACGCAACTTTATTCTCGTAGACTCGTGTTGGGCCTCCAAGCGTAGAGTTTTGTAGGACGATTTTTTCCCTAAAGTGGATGATTCAAGGTTTATCAATCCGTGGGAGGCATAGGATGAAGATGGTCTCTCTCAAACAACCCTGCAATCAAATACAAGAAATCTCTTGTGTCCCAACACACCAAGTACAATGGTAAATTGTATAGGTGCACTAGCTCAGCGAAGAGATGGTGATACTAGTGTAGTATGGATAGTAGATATAGGTTTTTGTAATATGAAAATATAAAAATAGCAAGGTAGCAAGTGATAAAACAGAGCACAAACGATATTGCAATGCTTAGAAACAATGCCTAGGGTTCATACTTTCACTAGTGCGGAATCATATACCAATCCATCAAGGTGCGATAAAGAATCATTCCAAAGTCCTTATCAAGCGGAGAACATAATTTAAATTTTTTATAGGGTACGAAACCACCTCAAAGTTATTCTTTCCGATCAATCTATTGAGCTATTCCTAGAAGTGTAAAAAATATCCCTAGAGTTCGTACTAAAATAACACCATATGATACACATCAACCAACTCTAATGTCACCTAGATACTCCAATGTCACCACAAGTATCCGTGAGTTGATTATTCGATATGCATCAAACAACTCCAGATTCATAATATTCAATCCAACACAAAGAACTTCAAAGAGTGCCCCAAGATTTCTACCGGAGAAAGTAGGACGAAAACATGCATCAACCCCTATGCAAAAATTACCCCAATGTCACACTACCGCAGGATGGTCCAAACGCGACACTACGATCAGGGACCCTTCAGCGAAACTATATGCGATGCCATAATCGCAAATGGTGGTGTAAAAAACCGTCAAAAAAGGTGCAGAACGTTTGCAATGACGGATGCATCAACACGGTTCAAATTTTAGTTGCGTGTGCGATGCAGGGCATATGGTTCAGTTCAATTAACTGTTTGGGATGAGGAGGCACAAAAGAAATGGGCAGCCAGATGAAGGCGTGTGCGATATATAGCATACGGTTCACTAGGATGAACTGTGTGTGATTAGGCAACACAATGGAAACGGTTCAACTGAACAAGATGTGTGTGATACGCGGCAAACATGTCCGTAATCAGAAATGTGTGCGAAGACCAATAATAACACAGAGATTGCTGCTAATAAGCCGTGTGATTTGCTTTGTCTACAGTAGAATAACATGTATATATATATAGCTGAAATAAACATCCAATTACATAAGTGACTATACAGATCATTCACCCACACCTTAATAAACAATTGCATGCATTCTAAAGTAGGATAAACGATAGTCTAGTCATCTACTTCTTGTGACGCTCCCGCCACTGCTATGTGGCTCGATCCCTCGTCTGGGTCAGGAAGAAGATAGTTCCTCTTGTCAACGATCCGCCTGTACATCTCATAGCTTGTGTACGCGTCCATGGTCGCGTACTTGACATGTTGTTCATCCAGTCTCTCATGCCACACACTATGCTAGGCATTCCTGTCCTTATTGCTCTCATTCTTCATCTTCATGTTGTAGGGGTCGATGATGGCTGAGGCGAGGTCAACCAGGGAGCTCAGTTTATTTTTGTCGCTGCCCCAGACCTTGTAGTCACGCTGGATGTTGACAAGATTCGGGCATTTCAAGCCCAAAACCTTGAGCGCTTTTAGATCGTTGGTGGTGTCCACTGCAGCGAAACTGTAGTCGGAGCTGTTGATAAACCTGGAGAAACGCTCGCAAGGCGTTGTGGCCAGGTGGTAGCGGTAGATGAGGACGTCATGTCGCACACACAACTAGGCGACGACAACCTTCTGATCGTGCCCGGCACGACCCATGGTGTACTCGAGGTCGAAGCCGACCACTTGGTACTTGTCCTCGGCAAGGAACTACTCCATAGTTTGGATGGAGCTCTCCACCGACACCGGATCGTTCGTGTACACCACCGAGAGAGCCTTCCCCCTCACGTGGGTGTCCACGACGTGTTGCGTGGTGAACTGCCCGCCGTTGTCATCGTCGGCCGCTGGGAGCGCCATTGGAGCCATGGGGAGCGCCATTGGAACCGCTGGATGTCCTCTCTGTATGTGTCCTCATGGGTGTGCTTATTGTGTCATGTGAGACGAGAGATGAAGGTAAATGGCCGCTGATATGTCTCCGTCGTATCTACTTTTCCAAACACTTTTGCCCTTGTTTTGGACTCTAACTTGCATGATTTGAATGGAAGTAACCCGGACTGACGTTGTTTTCAGCAGACTTTCCATGGTGTTATTTATGTGCAGAAACAAAAGTTCTTGGAATGACCTGAAACTCCACGGAACGTCTATTTGGAAATAATAAAAAATCCTTGCAAAAGATGAAGACCAGGGGGCCCACACCCTGGCCATGAGGGTGGAGGGCGCGCCCCCTACCTCGTGGCCCCCCTGGAGCTCCTCCGACCTCAACTCCAACTCTATATATTTGCTTTTGGGGAGAAAAAAAATCAGAGAGAAGAATTCATCGCGTTTTACAATACGGAGCCGCCGCCAAGCCCTAAAACCTCTCGGGAGGGCTGATCTGGAGTCCGTTCGGGGCTCCGGAGAGGGGGATTCGTCGCCGTCGTCATCATCAACCATCCCCCATCACCAATTTCATGATGCTCACCGCCGTGCGGGAGTAATTCCACCGTAGGCTTGCTAGACGGTGATGGGTTGGATGAGATCTATCATGTAATCGAGTTAGTTTTGTTAGGGTTTGATCCCTAGTATCCACTATGTTCTGAGATTGATGTTGCTATGACTTTGCTATGCTTAATGCTTGTCACTAGGGCCCGAGTGCCATGATTTCAAATCTGAACCTATTATGTTTTCATGAATATATGTGAGTTCTTGATCCTATATTGCAAGTCTATAGTCACCTACTATGTGTTATGATCCGGCAACCCCGAAGTGACAATAATCGGGACCACTCCCGGTGATGACCACATTTTGAGGAGTTCATGTATTCACTATGTGCTAATGCTTTGTTCCGGTACTCTATTAAAAGGAGGCCTTAATATCCCTTAGTTTCCATTAGGACCCCGCTGCCACGGGAGGGTAGGACAAAAGATGTCATGCAAGTTCTTTTCCATAAGCACGTATGACTATATTCGGAATACATGCCTACATTACATTGATGAATTGGAGCTAGTTCTGTGTCACCCTATGTTATGATTGTTACATGATGAACCGCATCCGACATAATTCTCCATCACCGATCCAATGCCTACGAGCTTTTTACATATTGTTCTTCGCTTATTTACTTTTCCGTTGCTACTGTTACAATCACTACAAAACATCAAAAATATTACTTTTGCTACCGTTACTTTTGTTACCGTTACCACTACTATCATATTACTTTGCTACTAAACACTTTGCTGCAGATACTGAGTTATCCAGGTGTGGTTGAATTGACAACTCAACTGCTAATACTTGAGAATATTCTTTGGCTCCCCTTGTGTCGAATCAATAAATTTGGGTTGAATACTCTACCCTCGAAAACTGTTGCGATCCCCTATACTTGTGGGTTATCAAGACTATTTTCTTGCGCCGTTGCCGGGGAGCATAGCTCTATTCTTTGAGTCACTTGGGATTTATATCTGCTGGTCACTATGAAGAACTTGAAAGACGCTAAGACAACAATTTATCCCTCAACTACGAGGGGAGGTAAGGAACTGCCATCTAGCTCTGCACTTGATTCACCTTCTGTTTTGAGTAAGCTTGCGACACCTAAACCTGCTTCTGCTATTCGTTCTGATATGTCGCATGTTATTGATGATGCCACTTCTGCTATGCATGATACTTATGATGAGACTACTTCTATGCTTGAGACTACTGTGCCACTTAGTGAATTTCTTGATGAACAAATTGCTAGGGCTAGAGAGAAAGAAATTATTGAAACTGATTATATTGATGAAAGTGATGATGAAGACTTGCCTGTTATTCCTGAGGGTTATGTTTTTGATAAAGAAGCTTCCTTAGCTATTTTAGCTTGCAAAGATAGATATGAGCTCAAGAGGTTATTAGCTAAATGGAATCAGCAATCTCTTAATGATAGAATGAAACCTGACCCTGCTTTTGCTACTTCACCTATCTGTGTTACCGATAAGGATTATGAATTCTCTGTTGATCCTGATATAATTACTTTGGTTGAATCAGATCCTTTTCATGGTTATGAATCTGAAACTGTTGTGGCACATCTTACTAAATTAAATGATACAGCCACCCTGTTCTCTAATGATGAGAGATCTCGCTACTTTTATATCATTAAAATATTTCCGTTCTCATTAAAGGGTGATGCTAAGATATGGTTTAATTCTCTTGATCCTGGTTGTGTGCGTAGTCCCCAGGATATGATCTATTACTTCTCTGCTAAATATTTCCCTGCTCATAAGAAACAAGCTGCTCTGAGGGAAATATACAATTTTGTGCAAATTGAAGAAGAGAGTCTCCCACAAGCTTGGGGGAGGCTTCTCAAGTTACTTAATGCTTTGCCTGGTCATCCTCTTAAGAAAAATGAAATACTTGATATCTTTTATAATGGACTAACCGATGCTTCCAGAGATTACCTGGATAGTTGTGCTGGTTCTGTTTTTAGGGAAAGAACACCGGATGAAGCTAAAATTCTATTGAATAATATGTTGACAAATGAAAATAATTGGACACTTCCTGAGCCAATTCCTGAGCCTATTCCTAAACCAACTCCGAAGAAGAGAGGTGTTCTATTTCTCAGTCCCGAAGATATGCAAGAGGCAAAAAAATCTATGAAAGAAAAGGGTATTAAAGCTGAAGATGTTAAGAATTTACCTCCTATTGAAGAAATACATGGTCTTAATCTACCGCCTGTTGAAGAAACATATGATCTTAATCCTCCACCTATTGAAGAAATTCATGGCCTTGATAACCCGACACAGGTAGTAAAGGTAAATGCTCTCTATAGATATGATAAAGCTGAAATCCCTCCTACTAAAATTGCTAGCCAGTGCTTGGATGAGTTTGATAACTTTATGTGGTTAAGCAAGAAGATTTCAATGCTTATTTTGGTAGACAATTAAAACAAAATACTTATATGATTGAACACTTGGGTGATTATATGGCTAATGTTAGAGGTGAACTTAAACTCATTACTAAACATGCTTCTATGGTTACCACTCAAGTAGAACAAGTACTTAAAGCTCAAAATGATTTGCTCAATGAAATGAATAGTAAGAAAAATGATTATGTTGTTAGAGTGGCTACTAGAACTGGTAGAACGACTCAGGAACCTTTGTATCCTGAAGGCCACCCTAAGAGAATTGAGCAAGATTCTCAGAGAAATAATATTGATGCACCTAGTCCTTCTAAAAAGAAGAAAAATAAAAATGATAGGACTTTGCATGCTTCTAGTGAACCTATTGCTGAAACACCTGAGAATCCAAATGATATATCTATTTCTGATGCTGAAACACAATCTGGTAATGAACATGAACCTAGTGAAAATGCTAATGATGATGTTCATGATGATGCTCAACCTAGTAATGATAATGATGTAGAAATTGAACCTGCTGTTGATCTTGATAACCCACAATCAAAGAATCAACGTTATGATAAGAGAGACTTTGTTGCTAGGAAACATGGTCAATAAAGGGAACCTTGGGTTCAGAAACCCATGCCTTTTCCTCCCAAACCATCCAAGAAAAAGGATGATGAGGATTTTGAGCGCTTTGCTGAAATGATTAGACCTATCTTTTTGCGTATGCGATTAACTGATATGCTCAAAATGAATCCTTATGCTAAGTATATGAAAGATATTGTTACAAATAAGAGAAAGATACCGGAAGCTGAAATTTCCAGCATGCTTGCTAATTACACTTTTAAGGGTGGAATACCGGAGAAACTTGGAGATCCAGGAGTACCTACTATACCATGTTCCATTAAAAGAAATTATGTTAAAACTGTTTTATGTGATCTTGGAGCCGGTGTTAGTGTTATGCCTCTCTCTTTATATCGTAGACTTGATTTGAATAAGTTGACACCTACTGAAATATCTTTGCAAATGGCTGATAAATCAACTGCTATACCTGCCGGTATTTATGAGGATGTGCCTGTTGTGGTTGCAAACGTTACTATTTTATCGGACTTTGTTATTCTTGATATTCCCGAGGACGATAGTATGTCTATTATCCTTGGAAGACCTTTTTTGAATACTGCAGGGGCTGTTATTGATTGCAACAAAGGCAATGTCACTTTTCATGTTAATGGTAATGAGCATACGGTACACTTTCCGAGGAAACAACCTCAAGTTCATAGTATCAATTCTATTGGAAAAATTCCATCGATTAGGAGGTTTTGAATTTCCTCTTCCTACTGTCAAGAAGAAATATGATATTCTTATTATTGGGGATGTGCATATCCCCGTTGAGGTAACATAGTGTTATTCGAAATTTCTCCGGTTCCATGTTAGTCGGAATGAGTTTGTTAACAAGACCTGATCAACCTTGTTAGTGGATTCCTTTTGATGAGCATGAGATGGATGAAACTAGAAGGCACAACCTTCTGTACCTTCCTTCTACTTTCTGTTATTTAGTTGAAATAAAGTAAAAATAGTATTTTTCTGTCTACTTTCTGATTTATCCGTGCAATATAAAAATACCCCGAAAATAAAAATTCTCCAAATGCCCTGAAAATGGAATATGATTTTTTTCTAGAATTTTTGAGAATATCTGGCACTGAGAGCACAGCAGGAGGGGCAAGCACCTGGCCACGAGGGTGGAGGGTGCGCCCTACCCCCCAGGGCGCGCCCCCCTGCCTCGTGGGCCCATGGTGTCCCTCCTCCACTCATTCCTGCACCCATACACTCCTTCCTCCCACAAACACCAATATCCAGCTCAAGCACGAGTTCTAGCTCATTTTGCTGCGATTTTCGATCTCCTTGCTCAAAGCACCTCTCACAAAACTGCTTGGGGAGATTGTTCCTTGGTATGTGACTCCTCCATTGGTCCAATTAGTTTTTGTTCTAGTGCTTTATTCATTGCAAATTTGTGCTGCCTAGGTGACCATGTTCTTGAGCTTGCATGTCAAATTTATATGGTTCCAAGTAGTTCTAATGCATGATATAGGCTCTAGGCACTTGTAGGAGTAGTTGCTATCAATTTCATTGAGTTTGGTTTACTTTTGTTTGAAGTTACTAAAAATTTAAGAAATTTTTCAGAGGAAGAAATATGCTTAGGAAAATGTTTCAAGGTGGTTCTTCAAGGAAGCAAGGACCCAGGCTTGCAATGCGTGATGCTGACAAGGAGCCACCAAGGGACGCTCCAGTGCGGCCCTGTGAATGGCCTTCAGAAAATTTTATGGATCGAGCGGGAATCAAGGAAGAATTTAACGCATATTTGCATAACGCCGATCTTGTGAGCTTTGAGGCAGACAAATGCCGCCAGTACCACTGTCTCACTAGTACATTTGTGAGGAGGTTTGAATTTTCATCTTCACGTAATTCTCCAATTGTCCTGTTTGATCTTTATGAAAAATCTTATACCATGGACTTAGAGGATTTTACTTCTGCTTGCAAACTTCCACAATGGGGTAGTGTAAGTGAACCCCGTAAATCTGAATTTAGAAACTTACTTGCTGGTATAACCGTGGGGGACTCTAGAGATATAGCACAAGCTACCATAGGGAGAATCCATTTTCCTGCTATACATTATTTTGCTCTTTTCATAGGTAGATGCATAAATGGTAAAGATGAAGCATGTCACATGTGTGTCCCTGATCTCAGTATTCTTAGGAGTGCTGTGTTAGGAGACCAAACTTATAATTTGGGAGCCATTGTTGCACGTAGGTTGCATAATAATAGATTTAATGGAGATTTCTTTGGTGGAATTTATGCAACCCGCTTAGCTGATTTTCTTGGTGTGGACGTTCGTGAGGATGACATTGAGTTGCCTCCTACTTACTTAGACTATAATTCTACGGTCTATCACCAGTTTGTCGAGAGGAATGAATCACCTCTCCGATATCTCTTAATCTTTGATAGACGTCATGCTTTCCATATTACTCTCCCTGCTCCCACCTTCTTTGATTATCAGGCAAAAGGAAGACATTTTATCACCAGAGAGGAGGCAGATGAGTACGAGAGGAGGGCGGAGGCAGCTCGCCGCCACGCTGCAGCTCAGGAAGCGATAACCGCTGCATCTCAGTACGACCCCAGCTACACCTACGGGTATCCGCCAGGCCATCCGTGGCAATAAACCAACTTAGGCCAAAAGCCTAAGCTTGGGGGAGTACGTATCTCTCACCGACATTACATTTATGTTCACACACACTCATTGCTAGATGTCGGTGCTCATACTCTTTCATTGTAATATCCATGCTAGTTTATTTTATTTTTCTTGCTTTCTTCTTGTGTGTTTAATAAACCTTAAGAAAAACAAAAAACAAAAAATTAGTGTAGCTTTTAGCTAGTTTACTTTTCTTGCTGTAGTAATATTAATTAAAAAGAAAACCCAAAATGATTTCCCGTTCTTCTTTTGCTTGTTGGGAGCTTTCTCGTGTAAATAGTTTTTATTTCTTTTCTTTTCTTTGGGGGTCGATAGGAGAAGACCATGATTAAATTGTTGAAGTGGCTCTGATATGCATTATTGTTGATTTAACCAAGAGCCCGTATTTCCTTGTCTTCTCCTGTTTATTGAATGCTCGCAGATTCCAGCTTAGTCCAATGCACGTGCACTCTTATTATTATTCACATTGTTCGGTCGTGCAAGTGAAAGGCAATTATGACGATATATGATGGACTGACTGAGATGAGAAAAGTTGGTATGAACTCGACCTCTCTTGTTTTTGTAAATATGATGAGTTCATTGTTCACGATTCCGCTTATTATGAATAAACATGTTTGCAATGACAATTAGAGATCATAGTTGCTCGTGCCATGCTTGATTAGCTATGATTTATAATGGTTTACCTTGCGTGCCAACATGCTATTAAAATGGTTGTGATGTGGTATAGTGGGGTGGTATCCTCCTTTGAATGATTTAAGTGACTTGACTTGGCACATGTTCACACATGTAGTTGAAACAAATCAACATAGCCGTCACGATATTTATGTTCATGGTGGATTATATCCTACTCATGCTTGCACTCAATGTTTAATAATTTTAATGCATGTTCATGACTGTTGTCGCTCTCTAGTTGGTCGCTTTCCAGTCTTTTGCTAGCCTTCACTTGTACTAAGCGGGAATACTGCTTGTGCATCCAATCCCTTAAACCCCAAAGTTATTCCATATGAGTCCTGTCGTGGTTTTGTCACGGCAGATGTCCTAGAGAAAGGACTTAGTCGTGGAGCCATCGCTACGGGTTAGCTTAAAGGGGTTAAAGCGGACAAGGGACGCAAGAGAGTTTTATACTAGTTCGGCCCCTTACGATGTAGGTAAAAGCCTACGTCTAGTTGTGATGGAATTGATGGGGTTTCGATGACCAGGGAGCGAATACGCTTTGCCTGAGTCTCGATTTGTTGTCTGTTGTCCTTGAACCGCCGCCGGGTCGTCCCCTTATATACATGGGTTGACGCCCGTCGGTTTACAGACTCCGAGGCCGGCTCATAATCGTGTCCGGCTCAGTCTCTGCTACTTCTATCTTACAACACAAGTTTACATATCAATGCCGGTTTATGTCTACAGGCCTTAAACCGGCTTTGGGCCCTGGGCCTTCATAAAGCGTCACCGTCTGTCTTCATGGACTTCAGATACAAATGAACTACTTATGGGGTTAACCCGGCCTCTTCTGGACGGTTTACGCCCAGTGGTAATATCCCCAACATTATGCCCCAGATTGATTTGAACTGGTTCATGTCAATCCTCAATACTTAAGAAAATTTCTTCTTCAACATCTTCACATAATCTTGTAAACCGCCGTGACGTCACCTATTATTTAAAATTGTGTATAATCCACCTTCATTAATGAGCCTCCGACAATCGAGGCGACAGCTCCGCCTCATATCCAAAAATTCGGCTCCTCGATTTTCGTGCCTGTCGGTTATCTCCCTTATAAATAGGGCTAGGGGGTCTTTCCATTTTCCCCCTCGTGCCTCTTCGCGTCATCGTCATCCTCGCGATGCCCGAGCCTTCGACCTCAGCCGCCGTCGTCAACCTTCGACTGCTGCACCAACCTTGGCCACTGCATCGACCTAAACGTACCAGAGCTCCTCCGCGCGCAGCCGCTGCTCGACAGCCGCCGTAAGTCTCCCCTTTCTCTTACCATAGATCTGCACTTAGGGTTTCTGTCGTTCATCAGTGTTCTTCGCCGCCCTTCTTTATCCTTACTTATATCCATGGATTAGATCCAAAAAACACATAGATCTCGTGTGGTAGTAGTTTTAGCACCTGTTTGATATCCAACTCATCTTGTTTAAGTAGAAAATCCCATCTGAACCTTCATCAACTGCTTCGGTACCAATATTTAGGTCTGAATATATTTTCATTTTCTGACATGCGGTAGATCCAAAATTACAATGCCAACTTGTGAAACCTGTTTTCCCCTTCACTTATACATCTTTAATACCAGATTGGTCGGTTTAACTTCACATACAAAATGATGACCCAGTAGATACCATTAGTCCCCTGTTGAACCACCAATGCTTTCATCATTGTACTGTTTCCATTGTCAGACTCTGGTTTACGAATAACCAATTCCGGTTTATCAATATGCTTGTATCCTTATACTGCTGTATAGTTGTCCACTGTAAATCTTAAACCAGCAATAATCATGTTTCAGATTTCCATTGCCATGGCCAAGCAAGTGTATGAATGCAATTGGCCAAGAAATATGTCATCCACTGGAGGGTCCCTGGCCCGGAAAGTCCTCCTACACCCAAGGACGGAGAGGTAGTCGTGTTTGCTGATAATCTCGGACGAGGTTTTAGCCCTCCCGGTTCAAAAAATTTCCGGGATGTACTGGCCAATTTTCAGCTGCGCCCTCAAGACATCGGTCCCAATTCTGTGACCAACATCTGCCACTTCCAAGTCTTTTGTGAGGTTTATCTGCAAGAGGAACCTTCAGTCGAACTGTTTAGGGATTTCTTTCACTTAAACCGTCGCACAGAGTCCTCAGATGGACCCAATACGGAGCTGGGTGGAATGGCGGTTCAGAAAAGGAAGGAAGTCACCTTCCCTCACCCCAAACTCCACAGTCACCCCAAAGAGTGGAACCAGACTTGGTTTTACTGCATTGATACATCTCCATTTGATGAAAATCCTTTGCCGGGTTACCGCCCTGAACGTCTTAGCAACACACATCCTTTTCCTCAGAGGTTGACAACAAGAGAAAGGGCCAACTATGCTCCCCAATTATCAAAGCTTAGAGCCTTCATGGCGAACGGTTTAACAGGAGTTGATCTTGCTCGTTGCTGGATAAGCTGGAATATTCTGCCCTTAAGCCGGCGCCCCGGTTTGATGTGTGAGTACACGGGGAGTTTGAAGGATGCTCAGTGGCACATTGACATTCAGCTTACAGATGCAGAAGTCACTGAAGCTGTAAAGAAGATACTGAACGAACCGGAGGCTGTCTGTGCCCAAACAGGACTACTCCCTTTCTGCACCTTCAACAAACCACCAGCTGTAAGAATCATATAATCTTTTTATCTGAAGTTGCTTCTGTCCAAATATTCTCTGAAAGTGTGATTATTTTCTGACAGGGTGACGATCCGTTCTGGAACAAGAAACCATCCCAAGATAAACTGGCGAAGCCGCAAGATAAACCGGTCAAGCCAGTTCGTCCAAAGACCAAGGTTGTTAAAAAACCTGCCAAGAGAAGGACCACTGCATCCTCCGATCTACCAGCTGATGACGATGTGCGTAATCCGAAACTAGAGGTAGAACATGACTCTCTTGGTTCATTTTTCGTACATCTCATTGACAATGATTATTATCAGGACGACGCTGAAGGCAGTCATGCTGAGGACGTAGAGGTAACCATTCTTTCCTCCGATTCAGATCCTCTGCCAACATAAAAAATCCGTCAAGCAAACCGGAAAGTAAAATTTTCTCACCCTCTTGCTTACTTGGACCCAAACTTTCTTTTGAAGACGCAGCAGCACAAGGCTCGCTGTACAACCCGGCACAGCAGCTAGGTAGTTACCTCCGCCCGTTTACCGAACAGTCCGGTTCAGAAACGCCGATCAGAGGTCTCTTATCCCATTGATACTTCATGCCCAAAAGCAGGTTGTTTTCGCCAGCCTCTTAACCCGTCTGATTCAAATTATCAGGGTACTTCTCACTCATCCTCTGGCGAGTCATCGGCCACACAGCTTCCACCCCTCAAAACAGTTCCTGGGTGAGCTATGCACGTGTCTTTATTCTTGATGTGTTATCTTTACATACTATACTAATCCTTATGTCTATCTTTTCTCAGCGCCAAGCCAAGACCCAGCAAGAAAGCTCGATTAAGCCAACTGGCTGATGATAATGTAGCTGCTGAACCGGAAACAACTCCAGATCCGGAAGAAACCGACGGTGACGCCATGCTTCACGATCTGCCGCCTCAAGACCATGACTTCCTTGCTGAACAAGTGCAAGTTGACACTACAAGCCATGCAGACCGGCCAACCAGCCTTGTCCGAACTGATGACAAACCGGCCAGTCCGGTTAAGGGTACTGACAATCCGCCAACTCCAGCGAAGGCTGCTGATGACCAAGATGATGACATTATGATTACTGGCACTGGCCACACCACTCCTGGCAACCCTGTCGCTTTGTCAAAGCATACTGCCAAGGACGAGCTTTCTGCTATCGGCAAAGGCAAATGGAATGCCGATTTATCAAGCTACGCCAATCTCAATGCTCAAGACATTCACTCTGGCTTCTTGAACCGTCTGTATACTAGCCGTGACTATGAAGCTAGTTTGGTAAACTTGATGAAGGAGCGATATGAGGTAACTACTATTTTTCTCTTTTGTCCAATTGCAGTTTATCAACTCCTAGTAGATCCCAAGTGACGGTTTATGATACCAATCTAAACCGGGACTTTTACCATAACTTAACTTCGCATATTTAGTTTCCAGGGACCGGATTACCTTTTTAAGATGAACCGGTTCCTTAAAATTTGCCATACTGCTCTTTCACCGGTATAGCCCCCAAGGGCCGGTTTAACTTTATAAAGATGAACCGGGACTGTAGAAGAATTCTCATACCAACAGTTTTTGAACAAACACACATTAGCCCCCAAGTGCCAAGATTAATACTTTTATTGTGCTTGGGACTTGTAGAAATTTCTGATAAGGAGCAAATATGCATTAGCCCCCAAGTATCAAGGGGATAACTTGTTATGTGCTTGGTACTTCAAATATGTACTGTCAACTCATTGTGTATCTGTCTCTTTATAGGCTGAACTGAGCAAGAAGGAAAGCCAAACCGCTGATCTGCAAGAGAACATCAAGTCCCAACAGGCCAAAACTTCAAAAGCAAAAGATGAGCTGACGAGCGCTTTAGCCACTATGGAAAAGCTAAAGGAGAGCGTTGCCAAGGAGCGGGCAGATTGGAACACAGAGAAATCCGCTTTGCGGAAAAGAGCTGAAGACGCAGAAGCAGCTCTCAAACCGGTGGTAGACGAGCTGACTGGTGTAAAGCGGCAAGTACATGCGATGACCGCTGCTGTGTTTGGTAAGCATCTTTTCCTTAATACTTTCAACATATCTTCCCATGCGTTGCCGGTTTACTGATGTTTGCAATGATGCAGGAACTCACATTAGTCATCTGGGCTCTGATGTTCAGAAGAAGCTGAAGGCTGCCTACACGCTGATAGAACAACTGTATACCGGCGCTCAACGAATTATCTGCACCGCTTCTCACAATAAGCCGCCCCCGACGTTAATCAAGGATACCTTAGACAGGCTATCTATGCTGCCTGCCCGGGTAGAAGAGCTAAAGAGGTCTGCTGCAAGGGCTGGCGCTCTGACCGCTCTAACCCGGGCAAAGGCGTGGGTGCCTGATCTTGATCCGGTGGACGTGGCTAAAGGCTTCCCAAGCTTAAAAGAAGACGGATCAGAATTTGGCCAGGAGGATCTCCGCGCCATAAACCGGGAAGTACGTCCACTGGCTTGTCAATTGGCTGAAGAAGTTGATCTCTCACACTATCAAGCAAGTTATGATGATAAGAACAGACGGGTTGCGGTGCCAGTTCCAGAAGCGCAAAATCTGATCCCTCCAATCCGTAAGCACACTTATGCCCCTGATATTGAACCGTCAACCCTTATAAACGACGAAGCTGTGTTCCAAGCTTTAACTGGGATCGACTGGACAACTGTTGACTTCAAGCCACTGGGTAGAGATGAAGAAGATGAACCGGTGCAAGATGATCCGCAGCCGTCAGGTCAAGATGATAAGCAATCATAATCCGGGGCCGGTTTAGTCTTCCACTTGCTACAATGCTTATTGAGAAACAATTATCCCTTTGGGCACTGAAACGCCTTGTAATAGGCTAGTTAAAACACTTGGTCTGTTATGCCTTCGTGCATATTTATCTGCGACTGATGCATGTTAATCCGCCATGCTTAAGATATGACGTTCATAATCCATAGCTATTTATTCAAGCTATTCCCGCAGATAAGAAGTTAAAAGCGCCCTGGCGGTTTACCACCGGGCGGGTCATGCTACCCAAATATATATATGACCAAGGTTTATAACCAAGGTTGTAAAAGATAACCAAATATGGAAATACATGATACCTGTTACCTTTAGGCATAGTGTTGGCTGACCAACCTTGTAATGAGGGTAATAACCCTAATCCGGAGTAAAAGTAACTCCTGTTATATGATGCCGGTTTACAATAAAACCGTTCCGGGTTGTGATAAACACTGGTTTACTCCATACTGGTGACTATGAGTCAAAACCAGACCGGGCTGATAGTCTCCGGATATAACTTGATCATGTACTGACAACTTGTAGTTGACAGTCTAACCGGGTTGATAAACACCGGTTTGAAAATGTCACAAATCTTATGAAAACAAAGAAAACTCAGCAAAAGGCAAATAAAAACCGTTGTAGTCGAGGCTTTTCACGGGCTGCCAGGCCCCAAATTTGACCAAGAGGTGTAGCTATGGTTCGGGTTCGACCAAGCCCCCAAGTGATGCTGTGGCATTACGGCGATCAAGAGGTGTAGCTATGGTTCGGGTTCGACCAAGCCCCCAAGTGATGGTGTGGCATTGCACCGATCAAGAGGTGTAGCTATGGTTCGGATACGACCAAGCCCCCAAGTCATGCTGTGGCATTACGCCGATCAAGAGGTGTAGCTATGGTTCGGATACGACCAAGCCCCCAAGTGATGCTGTGGCATTACGCCGATCAAGAGGTGTAGCTATGGTTCAGGTTTGACCAAGCCCCCAAGTGAGGCTGTGGCATTACGCCGATCAAGAGGTGTAGCTATGGTTCGGATACGACCAAGCCCCCAAGTGATCTAATATCAAGCTTTGAGAAGCTAAATCAAGGGGTAAACCGGACGCCGCTTTGTAAGCTCCATGTAACCACACATGATGTAAGAAAACAACAGATACCCTGCTTTAGCTGAGGTTCCGGTTTATTATATTGATCATAATATATACAATGTCATATTATGTACATAAGCAGAGCCTGTAGCTCAAGTATAGTCGGGCCGAAGATGAGCAATATTCCACGGCCGGTTGGTCTCCTCCTCCGATTTACGTGAGTCTTTGTGCTCTTGAACATCGATTAGGTAGTATGACCCATTGTGCAGATTCTTGCTGACCACAAAAGGTCCTTCCCAAGGGGGGGATAGCTTGTGCATATCCGTCTGATCCTGGATGAGTCGAAGCACCAATTCTCCTTCTTGAAAGGTTCTGGTTCTAACCCGGCGGCTATGATAACGGCACAGATCTTGCTGATAAATCACCGAACGGGCTGCCGCCATGTCACGCTCCTCATCTAACAGGTCAAGAGCTTCCTGCCGTGCCTTCTCGTTGTCAGCTTCAACGTATGCCGCTACACGAGGTGAATCATGACGGATGTCACTAGGAAGAACCGCTTCTTCTCCATAAACCATGAAGAACGGTGTATATCCTGTCGATCTGTTGGGTGTGGTATTGATGCTTTATAACACTGAAGGTAGCTCCTCAACCCAACAACCCGGCGTCCGTTGCAAAGGAACCATAAGCCGGGGTTTGATGCCTCTCAAGATCTCTTGATTGGCCCTCTCCGCTTGACCATTGGACTGGGGGTGAGCCACTGATGACACGTCAAGCCGGATGTGCTCACGTTGACAGAACTCCTTCATGGCACCCTTTGACAGATTGGTACCGTCGTCTGTTATAATGCTGTGTGGAAAGCCAAACTGGAAGATCACCTTTTTGATGAATTGAACCGCCGTGGCTGCGTCACACTTACTAACTGGCTCTGCCTCCACCCACTTTGTGAACTTATCAACCGCCACCAAAAGGTGGGTCTTCTTGTCCTTGGACCTCTTGAAAGGCCCAACCATATCCAGCCCCCAAGTTGCAAACGGCTAGGTGATTGGAATCATCCTCAATTCTTGAGCCGGTACATGAGTGCGCCTTGAGAATTTCTGACAGCCATCACATCTTTTGACCAAGTCCTCGGCATCAGCATGAGCTGTCAACCAATAGAAACCGTGACGAAACACCTTGGCCACCAAAGATTTTGAACCGGCGTGGTGACCACAATCTCCTTCATGGATCTCACGCAAAATTTCACGGCCTTCCTCGGGAGACACACAACGTTGAAACGCCCCTGTTACACTGCAATGATGTAACTCTCCATTGATAATAGTCATGGACTTGGACCGCCGGGTTATCTGCCTAGCCAAAGTTTCATCCTCTGGTAACTCGCCCCGATTTATATATGCCAGATATGGAACCGTCCAATCCGGGATAACATGAAGAGCCGCCACCAACTGGGCCTCCGGATCAGGAACAGCCAAATCCTCTTCACCAGGGAGCTTGACGGGCGGATTATGCAAAACATCCAGGAAGACATTAGGTGGAACCGGTTTACATTGGGAACCCAGGCGGCTTAAAGCGTCTGCCGCTTCATTCTTCCGCCAGTCCACGTGATCCACCTGATAACCTTTAAAGTGACCTGCAACAATATCCACCTCACGACGATATGCTGCCATTAGTGGGTCCTTGGAATCCCAAGTGGCGGACACTCGTTGAGCCACCAGATCCGAGTCACCGAAGCACTTAACTCGGCTTAGGTTCATCTCCTTAGCCATCCGAAGACCATGGAGTAAAGCCTCATATTCAGCTGCATTGCTAGTGCAAGGGAACATTAAACAGAGAACATAACAAAACTTATCACCTCATGGGGAAGTTAATACGACTCCAGCCCCCGAGCCCTCCAATTGCCTGGACCCATCAAAATGAATAGTCCAATAAGTGTGATCCGGCTTTTCCTCTGGCACCTGTAATTCTGTCCAATCATTGATGAAATCCACAAGTGCCTGAGATTTGATCGCCGTTCGGGGTATGTATTTCAACCCGTGAGGCCCGAGCTCGATAGCCCACTTAGCAATCCGACTAGTTGCTTCCCTGTTCTGGATTATATCCCCCAAAGAAGCAGAGCTAACCACGGTGATGGGATGACCTTGGAAATACTGCTTAAGCTTCCGGCTTGCCATGAAAACCCCATACACCAATTTTGCCAATGCGGGTACCTCTGCTTGGACTCAATAAGTACCTCAATGATATAGTAAACCGGCCGCTGAACCGGATATTCCTTTCCTACCTCCTTGCGCTCCACCACAATAGCCACACTAACAGCCCGAGCATTAGCTGCCACATATAGCAACAATGGTTCTTTGTCCACTGGAGCAGCGAGAATTGGCGGGTTAGCCAGCTGCCGCTTTAAGTCCTCAAATGCTTCATTAGCAGCATCACTCCAGACGAAGTTATCCGTTTTCTTTAGCATCTGATATAAAGGGGTGGCCTTCTCGCCAAGGCGACTGACAAACCGGCTCAATGCGGCAATCCGGCCTGCCAGGCGTTGAACATCTTTGATACACTTCGTTTTAGCCAAGGAGGTGATGGCTTTGATTATTTCCGGATTAGCTTCAATGCCCCTGTTAGACACCAAAAAGCCCAAGAGCTTGCCTGCAGGTACACCAAAGACACACTTGGCCGGATTAAGCATCATTTTATAAACCCGCAGATTATCAAAGGTTTCCTTCAAGTCATCAATCAATGTCTCCTTCTTCCTTGATTTTACCACAATATCATCCACATAGGCGTGAACATTGCGGCCGATCTGTTTGTGCAGACAATTCTGCACACACCTTTGATAAGTCGCCTGGGCACTCTTGAGCCCAAAGGGCATGGACACATAGCAGAAGGCTCCAAAGGGAGTTATGAAGGCTGTCTTCTCCTGGTCCTTAACTGCCATTTTGATCTGATGATAACCAGAATATGCATCCAAAAAACTAAAACGCTCACAACCCGCCATAGCTTCAATAATTTGATCAATACGGGGAAGGGCAAAAGGATCTGCTGGACAAGCTTTGTTGAGATCTGTGTAGTCCACACACATACGCCAAGTGCCATTCTTCTTGAGGACCAGCACCGGATTAGCCAACCACTCAGGATGGAATACTTCAACAATAAATCCAGCCGCCAAGAGCCTGGCTACTTCTTCTCCAATAGCTTTGCGTCTTTATTCATTGAACCGGCGGAGAAACTGCTTGACCGGTTTATACTTGGGATCAACATTGAGAGTGTGCTCAGCGAGTTCTCTCGGTACACCTGGCATGTCAGAAGGCTTCCATGCAAAGATGTCCCGATTCTCACGGATGAACTCGATGAGCGCGCTTTCCTATTTCGGATCCAAGTTAGCGCTAATGCTGAACTGCTTGGATGAATCGCCAGGCACGAAGTCAACAAGCTTAGTTTCATCAGCCGATTTAAACTTCAGGGCCGGATCATGCTCTGTAGTTGGTTTCTTCAACGAAGTCATATCTGCCGGATCAACATTATCCTTGTAAAAACTTCAACTCTTCTATTGCACAAACCGACTCAGCATAAGCCGCATCACCTTCTTCACACTCCAGAGCAATCTTGCGGCTCCCATGCACGGTTATAGTTCCCTTGTGACCCGACATCTTGAGTTGCAGATAGACATAACAAGGCCGTGCCATAAACTTAGCATAAGCTGGCCGTCCAAATAGGGCATGATACGGGCTTCTGATTTTCACTACTTCAAAGGTCAAGGTCTCTGATCTTGAATCATGCTCATCTCCAAAAGCCACCTCCAGAGCTATCTTACCAACAGGATATGCTGACTTACCAGGCACCACACCATGGAACACCGTATTGGACGGTTTAAGATTTTTATCTGTTAACCCTATGCGACGGAAAGTTTCATAATAAAGGATATTGATACTACTCCCTCCATCCATGAGTACCTTAGTGAACTTATAACCTACCACCTGAGGTGCCACCACCAGAGCCAGATGACCCGGATTGTCAACCCGGGGCGGACGATCTTCTCTACTCCACACAATTGGCTGCTCGGACCAGCGCAAATAACGGGGCACCGCCGGTTCAACGGCATTCACCGCCCTTTTATGAAGCTTCTGATCACGCTTGTCCAAGCTAGTGGTGAAGACATGATACTGTCCGCTATTCAACTGCTTCGGGTTGCTCTGGTAACCCGACGGCTGCTGCTGCTGTTGATTGCCCTGATGATTATAGCCGCCTTGGTTAGCCTGATTACCTTGATTATTATGTCCACCCTGATTACCGTGGAAGCCTGAACCGGAATTTCCTCCACCATAACCCGACCCATGAGACTCGGGGCCCGAACCGCCTCCTGGTCCATGATCATACCGGAAAGAATCAGAATTTTTGAACTCTTGCATGATGTAACAATCTTTCTAGAGGTGCGTGGACGGTTCCTCCTTCGTCCCATGCTTTGGACAGGGATGATTCAACAGATAAGACAAACGGTCCGGATTAGGACTTGGCCTTCCACCGCGCTGGGGCGGTTTACCCTTACGCTGCTGGCCCTTGTCCTGTGTATTTGTGTTAGCCACAAAGTCTAAACCGTGGTCCGCTTTATGCTTGCCGCCGTTTCCATGGCCCGCCAGGTTGTGGTGCTGCCCCTTGGCGTTGCCGCTCTTCTTTCCCTTCCCTGTCTTATCATCGTCAGACTCGGGATCCTTGGTACTATCAGAGTCGGCATACTTCACTAGTGCAGCCATGAGGGTTCCCATGTCATTACAATGACGTTTGAGCCGTCCCAACTTCAACTTCAAGGGTTCAAACCGGCAATTATTTCCAATGTTAAAACTGCGGTGTCGGCGTTGATGCGGTCTGATGAATGCAAAATCTCCGAAACCCGGCACACCCAATGGGTTGTTGACTCTCCTTCCTCCTGGACACAGGCAGCTAAGTCCACAATCGACATGGGCTGCTTGCATGTATCCTTGAAATTCTGAATAAACCGGGCTCTCAACTCGGCCCATGACCTGATAGAATTAGCCGGTAAGCTCTTTAGCCAAGTGTGGGCCGTCCCTTCTAGCATCATGGTGAAGTACTTCGCACATGCCGCATCATCCACGTCTAGCATCTCCATGGCCATCTCATAGCTTTCGACCCATGTTTCAGGGGATAAATCGGTGGTGTAATTCGGCACCTTACGCGGGCCCTTGAAATCCTTGGGCAGGCGCACATTGCGTAACGCTGGGACAAGACATGGCACTCCCAAAGAACTAGAGGTAACTCCTTTCCACCGATGTGGTTGGACGAACCGGAGTAAGCTGACGGGCTTCATGCTGCGCCGCTAACTCGGCCTCTCTGCGTGCCCGAGCCCGGTCCACCACCTCCTGAGCATCACCAGCACCACCCGCCGGGTTATTGCCACGGGGCGGATCACGGTTCCGTGCATTGCTTGACACTGCCGGTTCATCCATACGCCTGCTATAACTCCGGCTTGGATGGGGAGTGGAATGAATCCGATCGCGACTATATGAATAAGCCTCCTGTTGAATCAAGGCTGTCTGAAGAAGCTCCTTAACCCGACGCGTCTCGATCGCCGCTGGAGAATCACCTTCGATCGGGATGGCCGCCAGCCGTGAAGCGGCAGCGACAATGTTGTCCATCGGGTTAGAATAGTGACCCGGTGGCGTGGGGACATGTGGTGCCACAATGTTGTTCTGACGAGGCGGATCCACCAAACGTGGTTGAACCGATGCCCCTGCTCCAGGTGCCTCCACCCGGTTTACCATCGGCGGATTACTGGTCCGTTCTCCTGGGGTGTTAAAGAGATTCCTAGCATCATAAACCGGCGGCAGGCGAGATCGGTGCCTCCTCTTCAGGACTTCGTTCGACGCACTCTGATCCAGCATAATCCGGTAAGCTTGTGCATCCAAAGCGGCCCGCTCCACGGCTATCCTGGTATCCTCAGTTGCTAAGTCGGCTTTGGCCTGGGTGATCTGATCTTTCACTTTCGCGATTTCCGCATTGTGTGCATCCTGATCCACCGGGTTAACCTCCACCATCAGCATTGCCAACGCGTCAAACAAATCAGATAGAACCTAAGCTGGCGGTCGCATAGGGCCTCCTGCCCCGGCCGCTGCTGCTGATCCGGAAATCATCGCCGCTGCGGTCGAAGAGTGGAGCGCCGGTTGCGTGCCGGCCATGAAGATCGCAACCCGGTTTGGCAGATCAAAGGGGTCCGGAATACCGTCGCCATCGGAACAGCCCCCAATCCGGCCATCTTGTAACTGATATAACGACTCGGTCTCTCCGGTCGATGACTCGTCGCCGGAATAGACGACGGTCTCACCACCAGATTCCGATCTACCCTCAGATTTCCCTCCATGGATAACTCCCACGAAGGCACGCTTCATGACAGGCTTGACCCGGGCAGATCTCACACACTGAGCCGTTTCGACGAGGTCGGTGCAGATGTCCGGCTCAGGGCCCGGTTCGCCGATCTTGCCAATGAAAGCGTGTATGCCACCAAAGGGGACCCGGTACTCGTACTCGATTGAGCCGGCCTCGGGGCCCTAGCCTGCATCGTCGATGTAGAGCTTGCCGCGACGACTCTTGGTCATCCGGCCCACAGCATAACCCTTGAGTCCTTCGAAGTTGCCCTCCAAGAACTTGAAACCACCGTGCGATAGCCCCACGGTGGGCGCCAACTGTCGTGGTTTTGTCACAGCAGATGTCCTAGAGAAAGGACTTAGTCGTGGAGCCATCGCTACGGGTTAGCTTAAAGGGGTTAAAGCGGACAAGGGACGCAAGAGAGTTTTATACCAGTTCGCCCCCTTACGATGAAGGTAAAAGCCTACGTCTGGTTATGATGGAATTGATGGGGTTTCGATGACCAAGGAGCGAATACGCTTTGCCTGAGTCTCGAGTTGTTGTCTGTTGTCCTTGAACCGCCATCGGGTCGTCCCCTTATATACATGGGTTGACGCCCGTCGGTTTACAGACTCCGAGGCCGGCTCATAATCGTGTCCGGCTCGGTCTCTGCTACTTCTATCTTACAACACAAGTTTACATATCAAGGCCGGTTTGTGTCTACAGGCCTTAAACCGGCTTTGGGCCCTGGGCCTTCATGAAGCGTCACCATCTGTCTTCATAGGCTTCAGATACAGATGAACTACTTATGGGGTTAACCCGGCCACTCCTGGCCGGTTTACGCCCAGTGGTAATATCCCCAACAAGTCCACTATACCTTCCTATATGCGGTATTTACCTGCTGTTCCAAGTAAATTTGTATGTGCCAAACTCTAAACCTTCAAATAAACATTCTGTTTTGTATGCTCGAATAGGTCATGTATCAACTACGGCTGTCCGTATCTTCCATGCTAGGTGGGTTATTCTCAAGAGGAGTGGACTCCGCTCCTCATTCACAAGAAAATGGTTGGTCACCGGGATGCCCAGTCCCATGCTTTATGCAAACTAAATCAAAATAATTGCAAACAAAACTCCCCCTAGGACTGTTGCTAGTTGGAGACACTCGTTGTTTCGAGCAAGTCATGGATTGATGCTTGTTGGTGGAGGGGGAGTATAAACTTTACCAGTCTGTTTGGGAACCGCCTATAATGTGTGTAGCATGGAAGATATCGCCATCTCTTGGTTGTTATGTTGACAATGAAAGTATGCCGCTCAAAATATTATTTATCTCTATTTCAAAACCGAGCTGTGGCACCTCTACAAATCCCTGTTTCCCTCTGCGAAGGGCCTATCTATTTACTTTTATGTTGAGTCATCACCCTCTTATTAAAAAGCACTAGCTGGAGAGCGCAGCTATCATTTGCATCCATTACTATTAATTTATATTGGGTATGACTATGATTGGATCTCTTTTACCATGAATTACTATGTCTAGTCAGTCCTTGATCTTTAAAGGTGCTCTGCATTTATGTTTTGCGGTCTCAAAAAGGGCTAGCGAGATACCATCTTGTTATATCATATTATGATTGTTTTGAGAAAGTGTTGTCCTCCGAGATTTATTATTATTGCTCGCTAGTTGATTATGCCATTGATATGAGTAAACATGAGACCTAAGAGTTATTGCAAATGTGGTTAGTAATAATCTTTGCTGAAAACTTGAATGCTGGCTTTACATATTTACAACAACAAGAGCAAACAGAGTTTGTAAAAGTTTTCTTTATCACTTTCAGTTTGTCAACTGAATTGCTTGAGGACAAGCAAAGGTTTAAGCTTGGGGGAGTTGATACGTCTCCGTCGTATCTACTTTTCCAAACACTTTTGCCCTTGTTTTGGACTCTAACTTGCATGATTTGAATGGAACTAACCCGGACTGACGCTGTTTTCAGCAGACTTTCCATGGTGTTATTTATGTGCAGAAACAAAAGTTCTCGGGATGTCCTGAAACTCCACGGAATGTCTATTTGGAAATAATAAAAAATCCTTGCAAAAGATGAAGACCAGGGGGCCCACACCCTGGCCACGAGGGTGGAGGGCGCGCCCTCCCCCCTAGGGTGCGGCCCCTACCTCGTGGGCCCCCTGGAGCTCCTCCGGCCTCAACTCCAACTCTATATATTTGCTTTCGGGGAGAAAAAAATCAGAGAGAAGAATTCATCACGTTTTACGATGCGGAGCCGTCGCCAAGCCCTAAAACCTCTCGGGAGGGCTGATCTGGAGTCCGTTCGGGGCTCCGGAGAGGGGGATTCGTCGCCGTCGTCATCATCAACCATCTTCCATCACCAATTTCATGATGCTCACCGCCGTGCGTGAGTAATTCCATTGTAGGCTTGCTGGACGGTGATGGGTTGGATGAGATCTATCATGTAATCGAGTTAGTTTTGTTAGGGTTTGATCCCTAGTATCCACTATGTTCTGAGATTGATGTTGCTATGACTTTGCTATGCTTAATGCTTGTCACTAGGGCCCGAGTGCCATGATTTCAGATCTGAACCTATTATGTTTTCATGAATATATGTGAGTTCTTGATCCTATCTTGCAAGTCTATAGTCACCTACTATGTGTTATGATCCGGCAACCCCGAAGTGACAATAATCGGGACCACTCCCGGTGATGACCATAGTTTGAGGAGTTCATGTATTCACTATGTGCTAATGCTTTGTTCCGGTACTCTATTAAAAGGAGGCCTTAATATCCCTTAGTTTCCATTAGGACCCCGCTGCCACGGGAGGGTAGGACAAAAGATGTCATGCAAGTTCTTTTCCATAAGCACGTATGACTATATTCGGAATACATGCCTACATTACATTGATGAATTGGAGCTAGTTCTGTGTCACCCTATGTTATGATTGTTACATGATGAACTGTATCTGGCATAATTCTCCATCACCGATCCAATGCCTACGAGCTTTTTACATATTGTTCTTCGCTTATTTACTTTTCCGTTGCTACTGTTACAATCACTACAAAACATCAAAAATATTACTTTTGCTACCGTTACTTTTGTTACCGTTACCACTACTATCATATTACTTTGATACTAAACACTTTGCTGCAGATACTGAGTTATCCAGGTGTGGTTGAATTGACAACTCAACTGCTAATACTTGAGAATATTCTTTGGCTCCCCTTGTGTCGAATCAATAAATTTGGGTTGAATACTCTACCCTCGAAAACTGTTGTGATCCCCTATACTTGTGGGTTATCAGCCGCAGGAATAAAAGGGGGCCGGGCGGCGTGGATTCTCGGTGCGTCCGCATGGTAGTTTTTGCAGCGGGTAACCGCATGCACACGAACGTGCGTGATCGTGCACCGACCCCAAACACTGGCAGCACACGTCGAGGGACGAGGGCAGAGCACCTGGAGGGACGCGAGAGCAGAGTGCGCGCCGCGGCCGCCTGAACCACAAGCAACCACACGCATAGAGCAGTTGAACACGCAGGAAATGGTCGCCTACAAGCCGGCCGATAGTTGCGTCGCTGCGTAGAGAGCGGCCGTGTGCTACCACCTCCGTCTAGTCTATAGTCCCCTTTATTTTCTGTGCCATACTTTGCCCTAAAATTTAACCAACAAAATGTTAATGCATGTTATAAAGATTATATAATTGGAAACTATGTTCAAATACGAATCGAACTATATAATCTTTGGCGACATGCGTTCATATTTTATTAGTTAAATCATACTTATAAAGCAGGACGGGGGTATAGTAGGTAATTAAATCACAAACGTTTTTTTATTAACTGTATGTCTACGTGGCCTTCCATCCTCCTCTCGCACGTCTTGTCACCCCGCTGCCGCAGATGACTTACAGCATAAGCTTGCGTAGCGCGCAGGGGCGTTCTTTTGGCCAAACAGTGGCACCAATGAATTGTTGGTGAGCCCATTCCCGCTCAACATCGCAGGTTCCCGCGCAAGCTTCCCGCCCAACTCTGTGAAATCCCCCAAAATCCCAATGCTTACCGGCCTGCTATAAAAACCCTCACGGCCGGCGAGTCCTGCGTCGCATTTTCCCCTCCCTCCCTGTAGCTTATCTCGTCTGCTTCTCCCACAATCGCCAATGGCACCGGTCCGTCGTCGTCGCTCAGCCACTCCGCCGTCATCAGAGGACAGATCCAGCTAGGAGGCTACACCGCGGCGGCGGCGCAGTCCCCGGCATAGTGTAGTGCGCGTGGCGTCCCTGTTGGGTGTGCGCGGAACACCCACCACACGCTCCGCCGCCGGTGCCCGTCGGCAGCTGTTGCCGGCCGCCGTTGCCGCCACAACACTATCGAAAGCCAGGGTCATCGACCGCTCCGCCGCCGCGGCCCGAAGGCAGGAGGTGGCCGTCGTGGCTGCCACCCCACTGCCGGCCACCGTGGCCATCACCCGCTCCGCCACCGCAGCCCGAAGGCAGGAGGTGGTGGTCGTGGCCGCCACTCCGTCGTCGGCCGCCGTGGCCGCCAGCCCACCGTCGACCGCCGGGGTCATCACCCGCTCCGCCACCCGCCGCCCGAAGGCGGGAGGCGGAGGTGGATGCCCGCACGTGCGTCAGCGACCTTGCGTGCTACACCGAGTTCCTGCGGGAGGAGGAGGAGCGCCTTGTCGAGCATGCAAAGAGCCTTACCGCCGCCGTGGCCGCGGCACACCGCCTTAGAGGCGAGGAATCAGGAGATCTACAAGGAGAACCACCACTTCGAGAGGGGTCGTCTGGAGCGGCAGAGGGCGCTAGAGGTGAGCGTCGCTGAAGCTGCAACAACGGCAGACACTGTATTGCGGTTGCCCAACTCGTCGGTAGGCTCCTCCTCCTCCACCTCTTACTTAGCGCGCTCGGCAGAGGAGAGGCAGCCGGAAGTAGTACAAAGCCCCTCCGCAGTAGTAGTAGTATTTAGGGGCTATTTTGTTCAGTTCATCTGACTATAGATGTGGTGGAACTATACAATGTACTTAAAATTAGCTAGTATATATAGTTGAACTAGCTATTTCAGTACGTGGTTAGCAACAATTGGGGAAAAGTTTGGTCGGTTCAGCTGTCAAGTTGAACTGTTTGTATAAATTAAGAACGACTGCTTAAACTATGAATGAAATCTATGCTTAATTACTGAATTTTAGTTGAAAAAATTAGATACTGCTAGTGATTTTTAGCTTTGTATTTTGACAAATCGCAGTGTTACAAGGTTGACAAATGGCAATGTTACTAGATCAACAAATGTCAATCTTTCCAGTTTGACAACTGGTAACATACCCAATATGACAGATGCAAATCACACCAAATTGTTTGTAAGTGGTTGCACACGGGTCATCCAAAAGAACCGTTTGCGTTGAAGAGATGCACAAATCCTGCTCTCACTTTGCATCATGTCGTCCTGGGGTCGACGAGCGGGGGGCGGGAGGACGGTAGCTGGCGGCGCTGAGGGGGGCGCGTGCATGGAGAGGAAGGCGGTCGGCCATGGAAGTCAAAGGGCTCGCGTCCCAGTGAGCCTGCGCAGCATACAACTCGCATGCATCTCGGTGAGCCTGTGTATTCGAGGACAGCTTGCATGCCTCATGGTCAGCCTCCACACCAGACTACGCTCGCTCGCCTCCCGTTCAGTCAAGGTGAAGCAGCTGTCCGCACGGCACCTCCAGCAGCCATTAAAACTAAGACACGTGGCGTCACGTGAATGGTTAACAGAACGCACACGGTTTGAATTATACAAACGTTTGAGATATTAAAGTGGCAGCTATTTTTTCAAAATGCCTTTGTTGGCTATCATTATTCGGGTGTGCCTTCTCTCAAAATGGACACGAAAAATACCACAGCATGTCGGGTGCCATTCCATGATAGCATGCCAAGTTTCATGAATTTCAGACAAGTTTTGGATTTACTAGAATTTAAAAACAAAGTATCGCAATGTTTTGCCGGCAATCAACAGTGCCCTGGTGTTTGAAATTCATTCCCATTTCTTGCATGGGACCAAAGCATGCACCCAAGGAAACATGTTTGATTTTTCAACCAATTTATATGCACTTGAGCATGTGCATATAGTTCAAATTGGAATTATGCACATAAATGCATTGAAAACTCAATTAATGCATAAAAATGTCCAAACGAACCCCGAAAAATGACAAAAATTGACACAACACTCCTGTTGTTCTATGTTGACATGATAAAAAAATTGAAAGCAATAAGAGACAATGGATATCATTTCGTCCCCAAAGGTGGGACGTTCCCTACCGAAACCATCATGCTTGTTGTGAGAAGCTCTGGTTTGTGAGAAGCATATACCCAAACCTGCCCCAAATGGGATAAAAAGTTTACCACGACATGTTGATGCCGCTCCATGATAGCATGCCAAGTTTCATGAATTTCAGACGAGTTTTGGATTTACTAGAATTTAAAATCCAGGCATCTCAACATTTTGCCGGCAATCAACAGTGCCCTGGTGTTTGAAATTCATTCCCATTTCTTGCATGTGACCTAAGCATGCACCCAAGGACACATATTTGATTTTTCAACCAATTTATATGCACTGGAGCATGTGCATGTAGTTCAAATTTGAATTATGCACATAAATGCATTGAAAACTCAGTTAATGCATAAAAATGTCCAAACGAATCCCGAAAAATCACAAAAGTTGACGCAACACTCCTGTTGTTCTATGTTGACACGAGAATTTTTTTGGAAGCAATAAGAGGCAATGGATATCGTTTCGTCCCCAAAGGTGGGACGTTCCCTACCGAAACCATCATGCTTGTTGTGAGAAGCATATACCCAAACCTGCCCCAAATGGGACAAAATTTTTACCACGGCATGTTGATGGCGCTCCATGATAGCATGCCAAGTTTCATGAATCTCAGACGAGTTTTGGATTTACTAGAATTTAAAAACCAGGTATCTCAATGTTTGCGGCTGAGTGACGGTGGCAGAGTGTTTGACATTCATTCCCATTTCTTGCATGGGACCTAAGCAGGCAAACAAGGACACAAATTTGAATTTTCAACTAATTTATATGCATTAGAGCATGTGCCTGTAGTTCAAATTTGAATTATGCACATGAATGCATAGAAAACTCAGTTAATGTATAAAAATGTACAAGCGAACCCGAAAAATCCCAAAAATTGACAAAACACTCCTGTTGTTCTACGTTGACACTAGGAAAAAAATTGAAATTGAGAAGAGGCAATTGATATCGTTTCGTCTAGAAAGGTGAAACGTTCCCTACCGAAACCATCACAGTTGTTGTGAGAAGCTCTGGTTTATGAGAAGCTTATACCCAAACCTGCCCCAAATGAGATAAAAATTTTACCACGGCATGTTGATGCCTCCCCATGATAGCATGCCAAGTTTCATGAATTTCGGAAGAATTTTGGATTTACTAGAATTACAAAAGCAAGTACGTCGACGTTTGCCGAAGAGCCACGGTGCCGTGGTTTTCGAATTTCATCCCCATTTCTTGCATGGGAGATAAGCATAAACCCATGGACATATATATGATTTTACAACCCATGTTGGTGCACCGGAGCATGTGCATGTAGTTTAATTTTGAATTGTGCACCTGAAATGGCTAGGAAACCAATTTAATGTATAAAATTTTCAAACGAACCCTGAATAATTCCAATTCTTTTACGACACACATATAGTTGCACGTTCACTCCAGATAAAAGGTCTAGCAATTCAAACACCGTCCATTGCCGCTGTGACCCCATTATGTAATTCAAATCAAGATGAAAAATCAAGTAGATCACACACAGTTTATTATCACCAACCGCGTGAGATGCAGCACAAAATATCCAGGAGCACCGTCGGTGTATAGTACGCCTATGGTTACGCGAGAAGGTGTGTCGGCTACAGTCCACAGCCGGCGTCTCAAGCACACTAGCTCGCTCCCCAAATATCATTTCACTGTTCAATCTTTGCCGGTGAAAGATGGGCACGTGGACCTGCGTCGTGAGGGCAACTTTGGTGGCCCACTCCGGCAAGAGCGCGCCTGCAGCCGCCATGCGCGTGCTAACAAGGTGCATGAGCACGGCCACAATCTGCGACCGGGCGGCCATGGCAGCCCAAACGGCCGCTGTTGCTTCTCAGGTGGCGGCAGCAACATCTGGCTCGGGGATAACAACTGGCGAGAGCGGCACAACAGCTGTTCATTCCGCAGTGGCAGCCTTAGCCCTGATGGAGGCCGCCCATGCCCAGCTCCTGGCGGTCACCGCACAAATCCAACGAAGCTTCTCCGACAACGGTCGGCAACCCACGGCCGAAGAGCTGGCAATCGCCGAGAGCGTTCGAGCAGCCGTCCGTTCCTCCGCCGCATACCTTGCAACGACGGAGCCCGTCCAAGCCCAGATCGCGTCCGCCCATGCCCAGCTTGTGGCGGCCTTTTCCAAAGAGATGGCGGACGTGGATGGCGAGATGCTTGCCGAGTATGGTGTGATGGATGCCATGGAGCCCCTTCCCCAGGAGACCGTCGGGCACGAGCTGGACATGGAGGCGGCAGCGGAGATTGACGAGCACCAGCCGTAGTAGTACTCTTTGTTTTGTTTAATTAAGAGCACCGGTCTTTAATTTGTCAGAGTAATGTTTAGGTCAGCTAGCTCTGTTTAATTGCTGAACTTGCTCGATTAAGAAGTGTGGGTGTGCTGTAGTCTCCTTTGTGTACCCAAATTATGCAATGACGTGGATGACCACTGTAACCAATGAAATTCGAACCAAATTTTTTGACGTTCAAACTCATCACACACGGGTGAAGCTATCTGAATTGCTTGTGATGTTCACATATCGTACACAGTTCTAAATAAGGGACTGCGTCTGATGACACTTTGCGTGCCAGTTTTTTCGCTGAAGCGATTCCAAATTTTCGGCTTCCGCGGAAATATCTACCCCCCCGCCCCTCCCCCTTACCAAAAGCCACATTTCCCCTGTTTCCGCCTTCCTTTCCAAGTTGAAACCTTCACTCCTTGCTTGCAGCGCCGCCTCCTCGCCGGCGACCCTCCTTCAAGCTGCTTGGCCTTGTCTATCCAGGCAGGTAATCCACATCCGACCCCCATCCTCGTCCTCCTTCCACATCCTACATAGCCCGACCGCCGGTGCGAGCGCGGCACCTTCCACCCAAATCACCGACCCCTCCACCAAATAAGTGCGGCCCTAAGCCATGGTGCACGCAGTATAGCCAGGATCTCAAGGAGCATTTGGCAGCGGAGAAGCAAATCGCAGGGCCGCACGCGCGGATGAGGTCGCGATGGCTGCCATTCGTGCCGACCCCTAGATCTTGGAGGAGCACCTTGACATTTGCTAGCTACGCCGGTTAAGCATGCTCGGTTTACCCGTTGCGTGTGCTGCTCCTGCCTTTCTTTCACAAATTCTAGTGAATTGTGCTATCTAATTTTACCATGCAATTTGTTGCTCTAGTGTATATGTTCTATATGTCGTGCAGTGTGGTGCTCACTTATTAACTGTTTTGTTAATTAGTTGTCGTCTTCAGTTAACTGTTTGGTTCAATTATGCAAATGTGATGTTCAATTCTTCAGGCTGCAATTTTGTATTGTCTTCCATGTGAGAAATAAATCAAATGTATCTTTACAAAATACATGAGAAACGAATACAATTGCTATATTTCCAAGTTGTCAAGCATGCTTGGTTTGGTTATACATTGTGCAATGTGGTGCTCAGTTAACGTTTGGTTCATTTGTGTTGTGGTGTTTAGTTAACTGTTTGGTTCAATTCTGCAATGCAATGTTCTAGTTGTGGGTGCATTATGTTATTGTATACCATGTGAGGAATAAATTGAATTTGGCTGTAGTAAATACATGAGAAACAAATACAATTGCTACAATTGGCTGTAGTTAACTGTTTGGTTAACTGTCTGATCTTCTATTAGGAGTATGTTATATTGTGCAATGTGGTGCTCAGTTAATGTTGGTTCATTTGTTGGGGTGTTTAATTAACTACTTGGTTCAATTCTGCAATGCGATGTCCAATTGTTGTGGGTAGAATTTTGTATTGTTGTGCATGTGAGGAATAAATCAAATTTGGCTGCACTTACTACATGAGAAACATATACAAGTGCTATATTTCCTAGTTCTTAATCATGCTTGGTTTGGATAAATGGGTTTTCCATGTGGCTTGAATTAATCTGATGAATCTGCAATGTGCTTATTTTTCATCAACATATTTTACTGATAGCATGCGAACCCTTACTTAACCTGATGACTAACTACCTTATATGTGTTGCAGGGAAACAATGGGAAGCACTGAGGTTTACAATCGAGGTTAGCACGTGCATGGTCCGTTGTCTAATAGCACATTATTGTGCAATTGCAGGAACCATTCTAATATTTTGGTTTTTAACAATTTGGACTTGCACATGTAGGTCCTGCTGTCAGAGGTTTTGACCCACTGTTCGACCCTTTTTGCATATGGGGAAATGAGTTGTCCATCAATATCAATCAAATCAAGAAACTCAGAAAGATTGTTAGGATAAAGAAATTAGCGACAAAAAACAACAAGATCTTTGTTTGCATAATGAAGAAGACATCAGTTCACTACAAGATGGTACTAACTATTATACCTTGCCTTTTTTTATTCCTTTGCCCCATTTCCAATATAGAGAAGATATTTATGCACATCCTTGTTTTCAGGCCTTTCCAAAGCAGTTCACTGATGATTACCTCTCAACCCACCTCTATGGTCAGGAGGCGAGGAAGGTTTTCATACAACACCCACGGTTCAATATTGAAGTGTTCCTGAAAAGGACAAAGGCCGGACGGTCAATCATCCACAGGCACCGGCCTAAAGTTGCAAAGACCTTCAACATGAATGAAGGCTCAATATTCGCCTTCCGCTTCAGCAGTTTTCTAGATGAGATGCATCTGTCTATATACCGTCTATGATGCTAATTTCGAAAGGCTCTACATGTTGCATGTGAAACTTGGTGCTGGTGCAGTTGTGTAATGGGGTAGTTGAGTGCTGAAGCTATATCATGTTGTACTCTGATGTATTTCAATTATGAAATTCTGCTTCCTTAATATGGAAATGAAATATATTATGTGCTTAATATGATTGTCAATTAGATTAATAAATGGATTATTAATAATAGGGAAATTAGACTGCTAATGGCGAATTAGCCTGCTAATTGGGTTTTGCTATTGCAAGCGGTTGTTGAAAAAAATACCGTGGGCGATGACCTCAGGCAACGCACACAGTTTCTAGGAATAAACCGTGTTGGATCAATGAACAATCACACACGATTTTCTCTTGAAAACTATTTGCGTTAGGCCACCTTGCGCAAACGTTTACCACATAAAAACTGTGTGTGATGGACAACCTTTGCCACACAGTTTCTTCTATGGACCGTGTGTGATACATTCAATAACGCAAACAATTTAACGGGAAAAATTGTGTGTGATCTACCTGTGAACGGAAATGTTTTCCTTAGAGCGACTGTGTGGGATGTACATACGAATGGAAATGTTTAGCGGGGACTGACTGTGTGGGATGTACTTGCGGCCGGAAACAATTTCGCCGTATAATTCTATTTTTTAGCTCTACTGTATGTATTTCCGTATTTGAGCGCTTGTCGATCGCACACGACCTCATTTTGCCGAGTGTGTGTGCCAGGAGGGCATATCCCCGACGGTTTCTGGGCCGTGTGGGAAGGACCCCCCTATCGCCCACACTCACTATGCGACGGTTCCAAATGCCGTCGCGGAAAGGGGTTAAAAACCGTTTGTATAGGACCGATGCGTACCAGTGTCACCTCAGGAATCCATGAGTTGAGTTCCAAAACATACATAAAGTGAATCAATAGAACACCCCCATTATCACCACGGGTATCCATATGCAAGACATACATCAAGTGTTCTCAAATCCATAAAAGTATTTAATCTGATAATAGTGAAACCTCAAAGGTAAAAACTCAATTCATCAGAACAAGATAGAGAGGGTAAACACCATATGATCCAGCTATATTAACAATGCTCATGGTACATCCAGGTCGTGCCAAATCGAGAACACGAGAGAGAGAAAGATAAATCACATAGCTACTAGTACACAACCTCAGCCCCGAGGGTGAATTACTCCCTCCTCATAATGGAGACCGTCGGGATGAAGAAGATGGCCTCTGGTGATGATTTCTCCCTCCAGCAGGGTGCCAGAAAAGGGCTCGAGATGAGATCTCTTTGGTGCAGAGGCTTGCGGCGGTGGAGTCGAAGTTCCAGGGTTATTTCTGGGGATTTCCCTATTTATAGGATTTTGGCGTCGGTCTCACGTTAGGAGGTGCCACAGGAGGCCCACGAGGCACCAAGGTGCGCCCAGGGGGTGGGCGCGCCTAGGTGGCTCATGGGGCCCGTATGGGTCTTCTAGTGCTCCCCCAAAGCTTCCTCGTTCTCTTATGTTCCAAAAAATTGTCAAAAAGTTTTCGCCCATTTCGAGAAATTTTATTTCTGCATAGAAAACAACACCACGGTAGTTCTGCTGAAAACAACGTCAGTCTGGGTTAGTTCCATTCAAATTGTACCAACACCATATAAAATTGTTGTAAATGTGGCATGAATACTTCATAAATTATAGATATGTTGGAGACTTATCAGCTGCCGCGGAGTTGACCTCTTTCTGGAGTTCGGGGGAGCTGATGCGACATTCTCGTCTTGCCAAACCATGGATGGCTTAAAGAGCCGTTCTAGAAATGTGTTTTCCGGAACTGGGTCGCGTTTAGCGCCCATCCTGGCGAGAACATCGACGGCTTGATTGTTGTCCCGTGGGACATGATGGAATTCTAGACCCTCGAAGCGGGTTGATATGGACAGGACGACGTCCCGGTATGCTGTCATCTTCGGGTCCTTAGCGTCGAACTCACCGTATACTTGTGATATTGCAAGGCTGGAGTCACCTTGGACCTCAAGAGCTGGACTCCCATGGACACGGCTATCCGCAGTCCGTGTGGTAGAGCCTCGTATCCGACCGCATTATTTGAGTTGGTATACATGATCTGCAACACATACCATATATTGTCACCTATGGGAGAGGTGAGAACTACTCCCGCCCCTAGCCCGGCTAGCATCTTGGAGCCGTCAAAGTACATTGTCCAATGTGAGTATGTACTATACTCCCTAGGTAGTTCGGCCTCCGTTCACCCGGCCACGAAATCTGCCAGCACCTGAGATTTAATAGCTCGACATGGGTGAAACGCAATCTCGAAAGGGAGGAGTTTGATTGCCCATTTGGCGATGCACCCGATGGCATCTCCGTTGTTGATGATATCGCCTAGGGGGACCTTGGATGCCATGGTGATAGAACACTCTTGAAAATAGTGCCGTAACTTCCAAGATGCCATGAAGACTACGTAGGCAATCTTCTAGTAATGAGGATACCTCGTTTTACACGGGGTCAATACCTCGGAAACATAGTATATGAGCCTTTGTACCTGGAACTATGACCTTCAGCGTCACGTTCCACCACAAGGACCTCACTGACGACTTGGTTAGTGGACGAGATGTATAACAACATCAGCTCACCTATTCTAGGTGCCGCAGGTGTAGGATTGGTAGCGAGGAGCTTTCTAATTTCTTCTAGAGCATCACCCGCCTTACTGGTCCAGTTGAAAATCTTCGTTTGCTTCAAGAGTTTATACAGCGCCAAGGCCTTTTCCCTAGTCAAGAGATGAATCGACCGAGGGCGGCTACGCAGCCAGTAAGTTTTTGGACATGCTTGAGCTCGGTAGGTATTGCTAACGCAGCCAAGGCTCAGATTTTAGCTGGGTTGGCCATGATTCCTGTACGGGAAACGATGAATCTGAGCAGTTTACTTGCTGGTACCCCAAAGATGTACTTCTTCGGGTTGAGATTAATGTGATATACCCGGAGACCGGTGAATATGTCACCAAGGTCTTTGACTAGCTGCCAAACGTCCTTGGTTTTGACAACCACGTCGTCTACGTAGGCCTCGGCTGTTTTGCCGATATGTTCTTTCAGGAATGTTTGAATCATACGTTGATACGTTGTGTCGGCATTTTTTTAATCCGAACCACATTGTGTTGAAGCAAAATGGCCCATAGGGCGTTATGAAGGTTGTTGCTTCCTCACCGGATTCCTTCATCTTGATTTGATGGTACCCCAAATATGCGTCCAGGAAACATAAAGAGTCATGTCCTGCCATGGCGTTGATGATCTGGTCAATCTGTGGTAAAGAAAAAGGATCGTTGGAGCAGGCTTGCTACTTCTTGAGCTTGCGTTGATTTTTCCCTTGAAGAGGAAAGGGTGATGTAGCAAAGTAGAGATAAATATTTCCCTCAGTTAAGAACCAAGGTATCAATCCAGTAGGAGGAACACACAAGTCCCCAACAGATGAAACTGCACAAACTAACAAACACTTGCACCCAACGTGAAAAAGGGGTTGTCAATCCCTTCACGGTCACTAGCAAGAGTGAGATTTGATAGAGATAGGTATAAAAGAAAGGTAAAAGTGTAAAATAAAGTAAAGATAAATAAATTGCAGCAAGGTTCTTTTGGGTTTTTGCTTTTATAGATCTGAAAATAATATGATGAAAATAGACCCCGGGGCCGTAGGTTTCACTAGAGGCTTCTCTCTTGAAAGAAACATATGGTGGGTGAACAAATTACTGTTGAGCAATTGATAGAAAAGCGCATAGTTATGACGATATCTAAGGCAGTGATCATGAATATAGGCATCACATCCGTGACAAGTAGACCGACTCCTGCCTACATCTACTACGATTACTCCACACATTGACCGCTATCCAGCATGCATCTAGTGTATTAAGTTAACAAGAACGGAGTAACGCCTTAAGTAAGATGACATGATGTAGAGGGATAGATCCAAGCAATATGTAAAAACCTCATCTTTTTATCCTTAATGGCCACAATACAAATACGTGCCTCGCTACCCCTACTGTCACTTGGTGAGGACACCACAAGATTGAATCCATCACAAAGCACCTCTCCCATTGCAAGATAGATCAATCTAGCTGGCCAAACCAAGTCAACAGATCGGAGAGAAATACAAAGCTATCTTAATCATGCATAAAAGAGTTCAGAGAAGACTCAAATAATATTCATAGATAATCTGATCATAAACCAACAATTCATCGGATCTCAACAAACACACTGCAAAAGACATCGAATAGACCTCCAAGAACATAGAGGAGAACATTGTATTGAAGATCAAAGAGAGAGAAGAAGCCATCTAGCTACTAGCTATGGACCCTTAGGTCCGTGGTAAACTACTCACACATCCTCGGAAGGGAGGCAAGGTTGGTGTAGAGGCCCTCCGTGATCGAACCCCCCTCCGACAGAGTGCCAGAAAAGGCCCCAAGATGGGATCTCACGAGAACAGAAGCTTGCGGCGGCGGAAAAGTATTTTTGGTGTGCCCTCTGATGTAGGGGGAATATTTGGGTATTTACAGAGCTGGAACTAGGGTTAGAGGAGCCACGGGGGGCCCACAAGCTCATAGGGCGCCCCTGGTGAGCTTGTGGCTCACCCCTGGGCCTTCTGGCCTCCTCCCGAACTTCGTGGTTGTCTTCTGGTCCAAGAAAAATCCTCAAAAAGTTTGTTCCATTTGGTATTAATTTTCTGTAAAAGACAAAAACAAGGAAAAAACAACAACTAGCACTAGGCACTAGGTTAATAGGTTAGTCCCAAAAAATGATATAAAATAGCATACTAATGCATATAAAACATCCAAGATGGATAATATAATAACATGGAACAATAAAAACTTATAGATACATTGGAGACGTATCAAGCATCCCCAAGCTTAATTCCTGCTCGTCCTTGAGTAGGTAAATGATAAAAACAGAATTTTTGATGTGGAATGCTACCTAACATGTTTATCAAGTAATCTTTCTTATTGTGGTATGAATATTCAGATCCATAAGATTCAAAACAAAGGTTTAATATTGACATAAAAAACAATAATACTTCAAGTATACTAATAAAGTAATCATGGCTTTTCAAAATATCATGGCTAAAGAAAGTTATCCCTACAAAATCATATAGTCTTGTCATGCTCTATCTTCATCACACAAAGTATTTATCATGCACAACCCCGATGACAAGCCAAGCATTGTTTCATACTTTTGATGTTCTAAAGCTCTTTCAACTTTCACGCAATGCATGGGCGTGAGCGATGGATATAGCACTATGGGTGGAATAGAAGGTGGTAGTAGACAAAAAGGAGAAAGAAATTCTCACACCAACTAGGAAAATTAATAGGCTATGGAGATGCCCATCAATTAATATTGGTGCAAGTGAGTAGGGACTGCCATGCAACGGATACACTAGAGCTATAAGTGTATGAAAGCTCGAAAGAAAACTAAGTGGGTGTGCATCCAACTCGCTTGCTCACGAAGACCTATGGCAATTTGGGGAAGCCCGTCATTAGAATATACAAGCCAAGTTCTATAACGAAAAATTCCCACTAGTAATATATGAAAGTGACAATATAGGAGACTCTCTATAATGAATAACATGGTGCTACTTTGAAGCACAAGTGTGGAAAAAGGATAGTAACATTGTCCCTTCTCTCTTTTTCTCTCATTTTTTCTTTCTTTTTACTTTTTCTTTTGGGCTCTTTGGCCTCTTTTTTATTTTATTTATTTTGGGCTCTTTGCCCTCTTTTTATTTTGAGTCCGAAATCTCATCTCGACTTGTGGGGTGATAACCCACAAGTATAGGGGATCGCAACAGTTTTCGAGGGTAGCGTATTCAACCCAAATTTATTGATTTGACACAAGGGGAGCCAAAGAATATTTGTAAGTATTAGCAGCTGAGATTAATTATCTGCAGCAAAGTGATCAGTAGCAAAGTAGTATGATAGTTTTGATAATAGTAGCAACATCAATAGTAACGGTAACACTGATAGCAATGGTTTTGTAGCAAGTGTAATAGTAACAATAGCAGTAGTAACTTAGCAAGAACAATATAAGAGAAATTCGTAGGCATTGGATCAGTGGATTCTTTGGATGATATTCATCATATAACAGTCATAACCTAGGGCGATACGACAGTAGCTCCAGTTCATAAATATAATGTAGGCATGTAATCTGTAAATAGTCATACGTGCTTGTGGAAAGAACTTGCATGGCATCTTTTGTCCTACCCTCCCGTCGCAGCGAGGTCCATATGGAAAATAAGGGATATTAAGACCTCCTTTCAATAGAGAACCGGAACAAAGCATTAACACATAGTGAATACATGAACTCCTCAAACTACGGTCATCACCGAAAATTATCCCAAATACTGTCACCCTAGGGTTTATTGATCATAACACGTAATAGGTGAATATAACTTGCAAGATCGAATCTAGAACATAGATATAATGGTGATAACTGCTACCTCTAGAGCATGTGTTGGTTTTCCCTTGAAGAGGAAAGGGTGATGCAGCAAAGTAGCGTAAGTATTTCTCTCAGTTTTTGAGAACCAAGATATCAATCCAGTAGGAGACTACACGCAAGTCGCCTAGTACCTGCACAAACAATCAAGAACCTTGCAACCAACATGATAAAGGGGTTGTCAATCCCTTCACGGCCAAAACAGATAATATAATAGCATGGAACGATCAACATCCCCAAGCTTAATTCCTGCTCGTCCTCGAGTAGGTAAATGATAAAAACAGAACTTTTGATGCGGAATGCTACTAACATAATTTTCAATGTAATTTCCTTTATTGTGGCATGAATGTTTAGGTCTGAAAGATTCAAGACAAAAGTTTAATATTGACATAAAAATAATAATACTTCAAGCATACTAACCAAGCAATTATGTCTTCTCAAAATAACATAGCCAAAGAAAGCTCATCCCTACAAAATCATATAGTTTGGCCATGCTTCATTTTCGTCACACAAAATGCTCTCATCATGCACAACCCTGATGACAAGCCAAGAAATTGTTTCATACTTTAGCATTCTCAAACTTTTTCAACTTTCACGCAATATATGAGCACGAGCCATGGACATAGCACTATAGGTGGAATAGAATATGATGATGGAGGTTGTGTGGAGAAGACAAAAAGGGAGAAAGTCTCGCATCGACGCGGCTAATCAACAGGCTATGGAGATGCCCATCAATTGATGTCAATGCGAGGAGTAGGGATTGCCATGCAACGGATGCACTAGAGCTATAAATGTATGAAAGCTCAAGAAAATAAACTAAGTGGGTGTGCATCCAACTTGCTTGCTCATGAAGACCTAGGGCATTTTGAGGAAGCCCATCATTGGAATATACAAGCTAAGTTCTATAATGAAAAATTCCCACTAGTATATGAAAGTGACAAAATAAGAGACTCTCTATCATGAAGATCATGGTGCTACTTTGAAGCACAAGAGTGGAAAAAGGATAGTAACATTGCCCCTTCTCTCTTTTTCTCTCATTTTTTTGTTTGGGCCTTCTCTCTCTCTCTCTCTCTCTTTTTATGGCCTCTTTTTTTGTCCGGAGTCTCACCCCGACTTGTGGGGGAATCATAGTCTCCATCATCCTTTCCTCACAAGGGACAATGCTCTAATAATTAAGATCATCACACTTTTATTTACTTACAACTCAAGAATTACAACTCGATACTTAGAACAAAATATGACTCTGTAGATGCCTCCGGCGGTGTACCGTGATGTGCAATGAATCAAGAGTGATATGTATATAAAAAAATATGAACGGTGGCTTTGCCACAAATACGATGTCAACTACATGATCATGCAAGGCAATATGACAATGATGAAGCGTGTCATCATAAATGGAGCGGTGGAAAGTTGCATGGCAATATATCTCAGAATGGTTATGGAAATGCCATAATAGTTAGGTATGGTGGCTGTTTTGAGGAAGATATAAGGAGGCTTATGTGTGATAGAGCGTATCATATCACGGGGTTTGGATGCACCGGCGAAGTTTGCACGAACTCTCGAGGTGAGAAAGGGCAATGCACGGTACCAAAGAGGCTAGCAATGATGGAAGGGTGAGAGTGCGTATAATCCATGGACTCAACATTAGTCATAACGAACTCACATACTTATTGCTAGTTTCTACAAGTCATCAAAACCAAGCACTACTCGGATGCTCCTAGGGGGATAGATTGGTAGGAAAAGACCATCGCTCGTCCCCGACCGCCACTCATAAGGAAGGCAATCAAAGAACACCTCATGCTTCAAATTTGTCACACAATGGTTACCATACGTGCATGCTACGGGACTTGCAAACCTCAACACAAGTATTTCTCAATTTCACAATTACTCAACTAGCACGGCTCTAATATCACCATCTTTATCTCAAAACAATTATCAAGTATCAAACTTCTCATAGCGTTTAATGCACTCTATATGAAAGTTTTTATTATACCCATCTTGGATGCATATCATATTAGGACTAATTTTATACCAAAGCAAATTACCATGCTGTTCTAAAATAATCTCAAAATAATATAAGTGAAGCATGAGAGATCAATAATTTCTATAAAATAAAACCACCACCGTGCTCTAAAAAGATATAAGTGAAGCACTAGAGCAAAATTATCTGGCTCAAAAGATATAAGTGAATCACATAGAGTATTCTAATAAATTCCGATTCATGTGTGTCTCTCCCAAAAGGTGTGTACAGCAAGGATGATTGTGGTAAACTAAAAAGGAAATACTCAAATCATACAAGACGCTCCAAGAAAAACACATATCATGTGGTGAATAAAAATATAGCCTCAAGTAATGTTACCGATAGACGAAGACGAAAGAGGGGATGCCTTCCGGGGCATCCCCAAGCTTAGGCTTTTGATTGTCCTTGAATTTTACCTTGGGGTGCCTTGTGCATCCCCAAGCTTGGGCTCTTGCCACTCCTTATTCCAAAATCCATCAAATCTTTACCCCAAAACTTGAAAACTTCACAACACAAAACTTAAACAGAAAATCTCATGAGCTCTGTTAGTATAAGAAAACAAATCACCACTTTAAGGTACTGTAATGAACTCATCCTTTATTTATATTGGGGTTAAACCTACTGTATTCCAACTTCTCTGTGGTTCATACCCCCCGATACTAGCCATAGATTCATCAAAATAAGCAAACAACACCCGAAAAACAGAATCTGTCAAAAACAGAACAGTCTGTAGTAATCTGTATCAAATTAATACTTCTGGAACTCGAACAATTCTGAAATAAGTTGTTGGACGTGAGGAATTTTTCTATTAATCATCTGCAAAAAGAATCAACCTGAAAGCACTCTCCAGTAAAAAATGGTATTTAATCTCGTGAGCGCAAAAGTTTCTGTTTTTTACAGCAAGATTGCAAAGACTTCACCCATGTCTTCCCAAAGGTTCTACTTGGCACAAACACTAATTAAAACATAAAACCACATCTAAACAGAGGCTAGATGAATTATTTGTTACTAAACAGGAACAAAAAGCAAAAAAAAAATTGGGTTGCCTCCCAACAAGCGCTATCGTTTAACGCCCCTAGCTAGGCATAAAGCAAGAATAGATCTAGGTATTATCATCTTTGGTATGCAATCCATATGTGGCTCTCATAATAGATTCATAAGGTAATTTAATTTTCTTTCTAGGAAAGTGTTCCATTCCTTTCCTTGACGGAAATTGGAATCTAATATTTCTTTCTTTCATATCAATTATAGCACCAATCGTTCTAAGGAAAGGTCTACCAAGAATAATAGGACATGTAGGATTGCAATCTATATCAAAAACAATAAAATCCACAGGCACATAATTTCTATTTGCAACAATAAGAACATCATTAATCCTTCCCATAGGTTTCTTAATGGTGGAATCCGCAAGGTGCAAATTTAAAGAATAATCATCAATTCATGGAAACCTAACACATCACACAAATTTTTTGGAATCGTGGAAACACTAGCACCCAAATCACATAAAGCATAGCATTCATGATCTTTAATCTTAATTTTAATAGTAGGTTCCCACTCATCATAAAGTTTTCTAGGGATAGAAACTTCTAGCTCAAGCTTTTCTTCATAGGATTGCATTAAAGCATCAACAATATGTTTAGTAAAGATTTATTTTTATCATAAGCATGAGGAGAATTTAACACGGATTGCAACAAGGAAATAAAATCTATCAAAGAGCAATTATCATAATTAAATTCCTTGAAATCAAAAATAGTGGGTTCATTGCTATGTAAAGTTTTGACCTCTTCAATCCCACTTGTATTAATTTTAGCATCAAGATCTAAAAACTCCGAATCATTTTTTTTGATAGAAAGACTGTAAGGGAACCCCCTACAGTATAATTGGTGCAACAAACCCAAATTGCAAGTACCATGCCTTGAACCTGGGTGGGTGGGAAGGCATCAACCCCTCCCCGCCACTAGGCTATGCCTTAGTCTGCAAAACTCCGAATCATTGGGACACCTTTTAACTAAAGTTGACCCATCCCCAGTCCCATCTTTATAAAGATTCATTTTGGAAAACAAAGATTTAATAGGAGACACATCAATCACTTTTAGATCTTCATCATTATTATCCTCTAGCTCTTCCAGTTTGGCGGACATCTTATTAACTAAGGTGGCCTGCTTATCCGAAATTTGACCTACTAAATTTTCAATATGAGCAAACTGAGATTTCAAACTATAAAATTCCTTAGACATATCATCGAGCTCTTTGTTCATGTACTCCATGAAAGTTTTTTGTTCTTTCAGCTCGCTTCTGAAGAAATTATTATGCTCAAATTGCAAAGACATAAAGCTTCTAACATTGTTTTCAATTTCTTCCAACCTTCTAAGGTGAGGATCAACGTTTTTTGGCAGAGCCATCAGAGCAAACAGGCACACTAACACCCAAGAACACAAGAAGCAAGCGAAAAGAGACGAACGAAAAAGGGTGAATAAAACGGCAAAGGTGAAGTGGGGGGAGGGAAACGAGAGGCAAATGGCAAATAATGTAATGCGTGGGATAAGAGTTTGTGATGGGTACTTGGTATGTCTTGACTTGAGCGTAGATCTCCCCGGCAACGGCGCCAGAAATCCTTCTTGCTATCTCTTGAGCATGCGTTGGTTTTCCCTTGAAGAGGAAAGGGTGATGCAGCAAAGTAGCATAAGTATTTCCCTCTGTTTTTGAGAACCAAGGTATCAATCTAGTAGGAGACTACACGCAAGTCGCCTAGTACCTGCACAAACAATCAAGAATGTTGCAACCAACGAGATAAAGGGGTTGTCAATCCCTTCAGGGCCAGTTGCAAAAGTGAGATCTGATAAAGATAATAAGATAAACATTTTTGGTATTTTTGTTGTATAGATTGGAAAATAAAGGTTGCAAAATAAATAGTAAACTAGAATTATAGATCGAAAACTTATATGATGTAAAGTAGACCCGGGGGCCATAGGTTTCACTAGTGGCTTCTCTCATCATAGCATATATTACGGTGGGTGAACAAATTACTGCCGAGCAATTGATAGAAAAGCGCATAGTTATGAGAATATCTAGGCATGATCATGAATATAGGCATCACGTCCATGTCAAGTAGACCGAAACGAGTCTGCATCTACTACTATTACTCCACACATCGACCGCTATCCAGCATGCATCTAGAGTATTAAGTTCATAAGAACAGAGTAACGCATAAAGCAAGATGACATGATGTAGAGGGATAAACTCAAGCAATATGATATAAACCCCATCTTTTTATCCTCGATGGCAACAATACAATACGTGCCTTGCTGCCCCTACTATCACTGGGAAAGGACACCACAAGATTGAACCCAAAGCTAAGCACTTCTCCCATTGCAAGAAAGATCAATCTAGTAGGCCAAACTAAACCGATAATTCGAAGAGAGTTGCAAAGATATCAAATCATGCATATAAGAATTCAGAGAAGAACCAAATATTGTTCATAGATAATCTTGATCATAAACCCACAATTCATCGGATCTTGGCAAACACACCGCAAAAGAATATTACATCGAATAGATCTCCAAGAACATCGAGGAGAACTTTGTATTGAGAACCAAAGAGAGAGAAGAAGCCATCTAGCTAATAAGTATGGACCCGAAGGTCTGTGGTAAACTACTCACACATCATTAGAGAGGCTATGTTGTTGATGTAGAAGCCCTCCATGATCGAATCCCCCTCCGGCAGATCACCGGAAAAGGCCACAGATGGGATCTCACGGGTAGAGAAGGTTGCGGCGGTGGAAAAGTGGTTTTGTGGCTCCCTTGGATGTATTTAGGGTACAAGGGTATATATAGGCGAAAGAAGTACGTCGGTGGAGCTACGAGGGGCCCATGAAGGTGGGGGCATGCCTACCCCCGGGCGCGCCCTCCTGCCTCGTGGCCGCCTCGTTGCGTCTCTGACTTCCACTCCAAGTCTCCTGGATTGCGTTTGTTCCAAGAAAGATCCTCGCGAAGGTTTCGTTCCGTTTGATATTCCTTTTCTGCGAAACACTGAAATAGGCAAAAAACAACAACTGGCACTGGGCCTCCTGTAAATAGATTAGTCCCAAAAATTATACAAAAGAGCATATTAAAGCCCATTAAACATCCAAAACAGATAATATAATATCATGGAATGATCAAAAATTATAGTTACGTTGGAGACGTATCAATAACATAAACGGTTCAGATCTGATATCATGGCACCCGGGCCCAAAGTGACAAGCATTAAGCATGGCAAAGTCATATCAACATCAATCTCATAACATAGTGGATACTAGGGATCAAGCCCTAACAAAACTAACTTGATTACATGATGAATCTCATCCAACTCCTCACCGACCAGTGAGCCTACGAAGGAATTACTCACTCCCGGTGGGGAGCATCATGGAATTGGCGATGAAGGAGGGTTGGTGATGACAAAGATCAAAGACCCCCCTCTCCGGAGCCCAAAACGAACTCCAGATCTGGCCTCCCGATGAAGAACAGGAGGTGGCGGCGGCTCCGTATCGCGAAACGAGATAATTCTTCCTCCCCGATTTTTTTCTGGAAAAATAGGTATTTATGGAGTTGGATTCAGGGTCTG